>NW_026968770.1:0-71000 GCF_028390025.1 Pseudophryne corroboree
TTACTTAAATCTCTGATATATTTTGTGGCTTTTGTGTTCCGACTGGGTAGCTCAGTTGGTAGAGTGTTGGTCTTGCACTATCAATGTAAACCTAACATAGGTTTGAATCCCATGTAAGTTTATTTTTATTTTACTAGTCTGCATTGTGGTTTGTGGCTCAATACCATGTAATTCATATGTCTTTTAACAACAGTAGTCAAGTTTTCCAATGTACTTGTTAGTAAAACCCAATAGATAGCTTTATTTTCTTTTTGTTTCCTCAAATTTTTAATGCATATCTTTTACAACTTTTGTAGTAAAGTATTCTAATGACTTGCTTATGACACTCCATAGAATATATCATGTTTAGCACCTTGGACATTATAGCTTATTTACTTAAATCTCTGATATATTTTATGTCTCTTGTGTTCAGACTGGGTAACTCGGTTGGTAGAGTGTTGGTCAAGCACTATCAATTTAAACCTCATATAGGTTTGAATCCCATGTAAGTTTGTTTTTATTTTACTAGTATGCATTGTGGTTTGTGGCTCAATACCATGTAATGCATATGTCTTTTAACAACAGTCGTCAAGTCTTCCAATGTACTTGTTAGTGAAACCCAATAGATAGCTTTATTTTCTCTTTGTTTCTTCAAATATTGAATGCATATGTCTTATAACTTTAGAAGTAAAGTATTCTAATGACTTGCTTATGACACCCCATAGAATATATCATGTTTAGTACCTTAGACATTGTAGCTTATTTACTTAAATCTCTGATATATTTGTTGCCTTCAGTGTTCAGACTGGGTAGCTCAGTTGGTAGAGTGTTGGTCTTGCACTATCAATGTAGATCAGTTGGTAAAGTGTTGGTCTTGCACTATCAATTTAAACCTCATATAGGTTTGAATCCCATGTAAGTTTATTTTTATTTTACTAGTATGCATTGTGGTTTGTGGCTCAATACCATGTAATGCATATGTCTTTTAACAACAGTAGTCAAGTTTTCCAATGTACTTGTTAGTGAAACCAAATAGATAGCTTTATTTTCTCTTTGTTTCCTCAAATTTTTTATGCATATATTTTACAACTTTTGTAGTAAAGTATTCTTATGACTTGCTTATGACACCCCATGGAATATATCATGTTTAGTACCTTGGACATTGTAGCTTATTTACTTAAATCTCTGATATATTTTGTGTCTTTTGTGTTCCGACTGGGTAGCTCAGTTAGTAGAGTGTTGGTCTTGCACTTTCAATGTACACCTCACATAGGTTTGAGCCCCATGTAAGTTTATTTTTATTTTACTAGTATGCATTGTGGTTTGTGGCTCAATACCATGTAATGCATATGTCTTTTAACAACAGTAGTCAAGTTTTCCAATGTACTTGTTAGTGAAACCAAATAGATAGCTTTATTTTCTCTTTGTTTCCTCAAATTTTTTATGCATATATTTTACAACTTTTGTAGTAAAGTATTCTTATGACTTGCTTATGACACCCCATGGAATATATCATCTTTAGTACCTTGGACATTGTAGCTTATTTACTTAAATCTCTGATATATTTTGTGTCTTTTGTGTTCCGACTGGGTAGCTCAGTTAGTAGAGTGTTGGTCTTGCACTTTCAATGTACACCTCACATAGGTTTGAGCCCCATGTAAGTTTATTTTTATTTTACTAGTATGCATTGTGGTTTGTGGCTCAATACCATGTAATGCATATGTCTTTTAACAACAGTAGTCAAGTTTTCCAATGTACTTGTTAGTGAAACCAAATAGATAGCTTTATTTTCTCTTTGTTTCCTCAAATTTTTAATGCATATATTTTACAACTTTTGTAGTAAAGTATTCTAATGACTTGCTTATGACACTCCATAGAATATATCATGTTTAGTACCTTGGACATTATAGCTTATTTACTTAAATCTCTGATATATTTTATGTCTCTTGTGTTCAGACTGGGTAACTCTGTTGGTAGAGTGTTGGTCATGCACTATCAATTTAAACCTCATATAGGTTTGAATCCCATGTAAGTTTATTTTTTATTTTACTAGTATGCATTGTGGTTTGTGGCTCAATACCATGTAATGCATATGTCTTTTAACAACAGTAGTCAAGTTTTCCAATGTACTTGTTAGTGAAACCAAATATATAGCTTTATTTTCTCTTTGTTTCCTCAAATTTTTTATGCATATCTTTTACAACTTTTGTAGTAAAGTATTCTAATGACTTGCTTATGACACCCCATGGAATATATCATGTTTAGTACCTTGGACATTGTAGCTTATTTACTTAAATCTCTGATATATTTTATGTATGTTGTGTTCAGACTGGGTAGCTCAGTAGGTAGAGTGTTGGTCTTGCACTATCAATGTAAACCTAACATAGGTTTGAATCCCATGTAAGTTTATTTTTATTTTACTAGTATGCATTGTGGTTTGTGGCTCAATACCATGTAATGCATATGTCTTTTAACAACAGTAGTCAAGTTTTCCAATGTACTTGTTAGTGAAACCTAATAGATAGCTTTATTTTCTCTTTGTTTCCTCAAATTTTTTATGCATATCTTTTACAACTTTTGTAGTAAAGTATTCTAATGACTTGCTTATGACACCCCATGGAATATATCATGTTTAGTACCTTGGACATTGTAGCTTATTTACTTAAATCTCTGATATATTTTATGTCTCTTGTGTTCAGACTGGGTAACTCGTTTGGTAGAGTGTTGGTCATGCACTATCAATTTAAACCTCATATAGGTTTGAATCCCATTTAAGTTTGTTTTTATTTTACTAGTATGCATTGTGGTTTGTGGCTCAATACCATGTAATGCATATGTCTTTTAACAACAGTAGTCAAGTCTTCCAATGTACTTGTTAGTGAAACCCAATAGATAGCTTTATTTTCACTTTGTTTCTTCAAATATTGAATGCATATGTCTTATAACTTTAGAAGTAAAGTATTCTAATGACTTGCTTATGACACCCCATAGAATATATCATGTTTAGTACCTTAGACATTGTAGCTTATTTACTTAAATCTCTGATATATTTGTTGCCTTCAGTGTTCAGACTGGGTAGCTCAGTTGGTAGAGTGTTGGTCTTGCACTATCAATGTAGATCAGTTGGTAAAGTGTTGGTCTTGCACTATCAATTTAAACCTCATATAGGTTTGAATCCCATGTAAGTTTATTTTTATTTTACTAGTATGCATTGTGGTTTGTGGCTCAATACCATGTAATGCATATGTCTTTTAACAACAGTAGTCAAGTTTTCCAATGTACTTGTTAGTGAAACCAAATAGATAGCTTTATTTTCTCTTTGTTTCCTCAAATTTTTTATGCATATATTTTACAACTTTTGTAGTAAAGTATTCTAATGACTTGCTTATGACACCCCATGGAATATATCATGTTTAGTACCTTGGACATTGTAGCTTATTTACTTAAATCTCTGATATATTTTGCGGCTTTTGTGTTCCGACTGGGTAGCTCAGTTGGTAGAGTGTTGGTCTTGCACTATCAATGTAAACCTAACATAGGTTTGAATCCCATGTAAGTTTATTTTTATTTTACTAGTCTGCATTGTGGTTTGTGGCTCAATACCATGTAATTCATGTCTTTTAACAACAGTAGTCAAGTTTTCCAATGTACTTGTTAGTAAAACCCAATAGATAGCTTTATTTTCTCTTTGTTTCCTCAAATTTTTAATGCATATCTTTTACAACTTTTGTAGTAAAGTATTCTAATGACTTGCTTATGACACTCCATAGAATATATCATGTTTAGTACCTTGGACATTATAGCTTATTTACTTAAATCTCTGATATATTTTATGTCTCTTGTGTTCAGACTGGGTAACTCGGTTGGTAGAGTGTTGGTCAAGCACTATCAATTTAAACCTCATATAGGTTTGAATCCCATGTAAGTTTGTTTTTATTTTACTAGTATGCATTGTGGTTTGTGGCTCAATACCATGTAATGCATATGTCTTTTAACAACAGTAGTCAAGTCTTCCAATGTACTTGTTAGTGAAACCCAATAGATAGCTTTATTTTCTCTTTGTTTCTTCAAATATTGAATGCATATGTCTTATAACTTTAGAAGTAAAGTATTCTAATGACTTGCTTATGACACCCCATAGAATATATCATGTTTAGTACCTTAGACATTGTAGCTTATTTACTTAAATCTCTGATATATTTGTTGCCTTCAGTGTTCAGACTGGGTAGCTCAGTTGGTAGAGTGTTGGTCTTGCACTATCAATGTAGATCAGTTGGTAAAGTGTTGGTCTTGCACTATCAATTTAAACCTCATATAGGTTTGAATCCCATGTAAGTTTATTTTTATTTTACTAGTATGCATTGTGGTTTGTGGCTCAATACCATGTAATGCATATGTCTTTTAACAACAGTAGTCAAGTTTTCCAATGTACTTGTTAGTGAAACCAAATAGATAGCTTTATTTTCTCTTTGTTTCCTCAAATTTTTTATGCATATATTTTACAACTTTTGTAGTAAAGTATTCTTATGACTTGCTTATGACACCCCATGGAATATATCATGTTTAGTACCTTGGACATTGTAGCTTATTTACTTAAATCTCTGATATATTTTGTGTCTTTTGTGTTCCGACTGGGTAGCTCAGTTAGTAGAGTGTTGGTCTTGCACTTTCAATGTACACCTCACATAGGTTTGAGCCCCATGTAAGTTTATTTTTATTTTACTAGTCTGCATTGTGGTTTGTGGCTCAATACCATGTAATTCATATGTCTTTTAACAACAGTAGTCAAGTCTTCCAATGTACTTGTTAGTGAAACCCAATAGATAGCTTTATTTTCTCTTTGTTTCCTCAAATTTTTAAATGCATATCTTTTACAACTTTTGTAGTAAAGTATTCTAATGACTTGTTTATGACACCCCATAGAATATATCATGTTTAGTAACTTGGACATTGTAGCTTATTTACTTAAATCTCTGATATATTTGAAATATTTTGTGTTCAGACTGGGTAGCTCAGTTGGTAGAGCGTTGGTCTTGCACTATCAATGTAAACCTCACATAGGTTTGAATCCCATGTAAGTTTGTTTTTATTTTACTAGTCTGCATTGTGGTTTGTGACTCAATACCATGTAATGCATATGTTTTTTAACAACAGTAGTCAAGTCTTCCAATGTACTTGTTAGTGAAACCCAATAGATAGCTTTATTTTCTCTTTGTTTCTTCAAATATTGAATGCATATGTCTTATAACTTTAGAAGTAAAGTATTCTAATGACTTGCTTATGACACCCCATAGAATATATCATGTTTAGTACCTTAGACATTGTAGCTTATTTACTTAAATCTCTGATATATTTGTTGTCTTCTGTGTTCAGACTGGGTAGCTCAGTTGGTAGAGTGTTGGTCTTGCACTATCAATGTAAATCAGTTGGTAAAGTGTTGGACTTGCACTATCAATTTAAACCTCATATAGGTTTTAATCCCATGTAAGTTTATTTTTATTTTACTAGTATGCATTGTGGTTTGTGGCTCAATACCATGTAATGCATATGTCTTTTAACAACAGTAGTCAAGTTTTCCAATGTACTTGTTAGTGAAACCAAATAGATAGCTTTATTTTCTCTTTGTTTCCTCAAATTTTTTATGCATATCTTTTACAAATTTTGTAGTAAAGTATTCTAATGACTTGCTTATGACACCCCATGGAATATATCATGTTTAGTACCTTGGACATTGTAGCTTATTTACTTAAATCTCTGATATATTTTATGTATGTTGTGTTCAGACTGGGTAGCTCAGTAGGTAGAGTGTTGGTCTTGCACTATCAATGTAAACCTAACATAGGTTTGAATCCCATGTATGTTTATTTTTATTTTACTAGTCTGCATTGTGGTTTGTGGCTCAATACAATGTAAATCATATGTCTTTTAAAAACAGTAGTCAAGTTTTCCAATGTACTTGTTAGTGAAACCCAATAGATAGCTTTATTTTCTCTTTGTTTCCTCAAATTTTTAATGCATATCTTTTACAACTTTTGTAGTAAAGTATTCTAATGACTTGCTTATGACACTCCATAGAATATATCATGTTTAGTACCTTAGACATTATAGCTTATTTACTTAAATCTCTGATATATTTTATGTCTCTTGTGTTCAGACTGGGTAACTCGGTTGGTAGAGTGTTGGTCATGCACTATCATTTTAAACCTCATATAGGTTTGAATCCCATGTAAGTTTGTTTTTATTTTACTAGTATGCATTGTGGTTTGTGGCTCAATACCATGTAATGCATATGTCTTTTAACAACAGTAGTCAAGTCTTCCAATGTACTTGTTAGTGAAACCCAATAGATAGCTTTATTTTCTCTTTGTTTCTTCAAATATTGAATGCATATGTCTTGTAACTTTAGAAGTAAAGTATTCTAATGACTTGCTTATGACACCCCATAGAATATATCATGTTTAGTACCTTAGACATTGTAGCTTATTTACTTAAATCTCTGATATATTTGTTGCCTTCAGTGTTCAGACTGGGTAGCTCAGTTGGTAGAGTGTTGGTCTTGCACTATCAATGTAGATCAGTTGGTAAAGTGTTGGTCTTGCACTATCAATTTAAACCTCATATAGGTTTGAATCCCATGTAAGTTTATTTTTATTTTACTAGTATGCATTGTGGTTTGTGGCTCAATACCATGTAATGCATATGTCTTTTAACAACAGTAGTCAAGTTTTCCAATGTACTTGTTAGTGAAACCAAATAGATAGCTTTATTTTCTCTTTGTTTCCTCAAATTTTTTATGCATATATTTTACAACTTTTGTAGTAAAGTATTCTAATGACTTGCTTATGACACCCCATGGAATATATCATGTTTAGTACCTTGGACATTGTAGCTTATTTACTTAAATCTCTGATATATTTTGTGTTTTTTGTGTTCCGACTGGGTAGCTCAGCTGGTAGAGTGTTGGTCTTGCACTTTCAATGTACACCTCACATAGGTTTGAGTCCCATGTAAGTTTATTTTTATTTTACTAGTCTGCATTGTGGTTTGTGGCTCAATGCCATGTAATTCATATGTCTTTTAACAACAGTAGTCAAGTCTTCCAATGTACTTGTTAGTGAAACCCAATAGATAGCTTTATTTTCTCTTTGTTTCCTCAAATTTTTAATGCATATCTTTTACAACTTTTGTAGTAAAGTATTCTAATGACTTGTTTATGACACCCCATAGAATATATCATGTATAGTAACTTGGACATTGTAGCTTATTTACTTAAATCTCTGATATATTTTAAATATTTTGTGTTCAGACTGGGTAGCTCAGTTGGTAGAGCGTTAGTTTTGCACTATCAATGTAAACCTCACATAGGTTTGAATCCCATGTAAGTTTGTTTTTATTTTACTAGTCTGCATTGTGGTTTGTGGCTCAATACCATGTAATGCATATGTTTTTTAACAACAGTAGTCAAGTCTTCCAATGTACTTGTTAGTGAAACCCAATAGATAGCTTTATTTTCTCTTTGTTTCTTCAAATATTGAATGCATATGTCTTATAACTTTAGAAGTAAAGTATTCTAATGACTTGCTTATAACACCCCATAGAATATATCATGTTTAGTACCTTAGACATTGTAGCTTATTTACTTAAATATCTGATATATTTGTTGTCTTCTGTGTTCAGACTGGGTAGCTCAGTTGGTAGAGTGTTGGTCTTGTACTATCAATGTAGATCAGTTGGTAAAGTGTTGGACTTGCACTATCAATTTAAACCTCATATAGGTTGTAATCCCATGTAAGTTTATTTTTATTTTACTAGTATGCATTGTGGTTTGTGGCTCAATACCATATAATGCATATGTCTTTTAACAACAGTAGTCAAGTTTTCCAATGTACTTGTTAGTGAAACCAAATAGATAGCTTTATTTTCTCTTTGTTTCCTCAAATTTTTTATGCATATCTTTTACAACTTTTGTAGTAAAGTATTCTAATGACTTGCTTATGACACCCCATGGAATATATCATGTTTAGTACCTTGGACATTGTAGCTTATTTACTTAAATCTCTGATATATTATATGTATGTTGTGTTCAGACTGGGTAGCTCAGTAGGTAGAGTGTTGGTCTTGCACTATAAATGTAAAACTAACATAGGTTTGAATCCTATGTAAGCTTATTTTTATTTTACTAGTCTGCATTGTGGTTTGTGGCTCAATACCATGTAATTCATATGTATTTTAACAACAGTAGTCAAGTTTTCCAATGTACTTGTTAGTGAAACCCAATAGATAGCTTTATTTTCTCTTTGTTTCCTCAAATTTTTAATGCATATATTTTACAACTTTTGTAGTAAAGTATTCTAATGACTTGCTTATGACACTCCATAGAATATATCATGTTTAGTACCTTGGACATTATAGCTTATTTCCTTAAATCTCTGATATATTTTATGTCTCTTGTGTTCAGACTGGGTAACTCGGTTGGTAGAGTGTTGGTCATGCACTATCAATTTAAACCTCATATAGGTTTGAATCCCATGTAAGTTTGTTTTTATTTTACTAGTCTGCATTGTGGTTTGTGGCTCAATACCATGTAATGCATATGTCTTTTAACAACAGTAGTCAAGTTTTCCAATGTACTTGTTAGTGAAACCAAATAGATAGCTTTATTTTCTCTTTGTTTCCTCAAATTTTTTATGCATATATTTTACAACTTTTGTAGTAAAGTATTCTAATGACTTGCTTATGACACCCCATGGAATATATCATGTTTAGTACCTTGGACATTGTAGCTTATTTACTTAAATCTCTGATATATTTTGTGTCTTTTGTGTTCCGACTGGGTAGCTCAGCTGGTAGAGTGTTGGTCTTGCACTTTCAATGTACACCTCACATAGGTTTGAGTCCCATGTAAGTTTATTTTTATTTTACTAGTCTGCATTGTGGTTTGTGGCTCAATGCCATGTAATTCATATGTCTTTTAACAACAGTAGTCAAGTCTTCCAATGTACTTGTTAGTGAAACCCAATAGATAGCTTTATTTTCTCTTTGTTTCCTCAAATTTTTAATGCATATATTTTACAACTTTTGTAGTAAAGTATTCTAATGACTTGCTTATGACACTCCATAGAATATATCATGTTTAGTACCTTGGACATTATAGCTTATTTCCTTAAATCTCTGATATATTTTATGTCTCTTGTGTTCAGACTGGGTAACTCGGTTGGTAGAGTGTTGGTCATGCACTATCAATTTAAACCTCATATAGGTTTGAATCCCATGTAAGTTTGTTTTTATTTTACTAGTATGCATTGTGGTTTGTGGCTCAATACCATGTAATTCATATGTCTTTTAACAACAGTAGTCAAGTCTTCCAATGTACTTGTTAGTGAAACCCAATAGATAGCTTTATTTTCTCTTTGTTTCCTCAAATTTTTAATGCATATCTTTTACAACTTTTGTAGTAAAGTATTCTAATGACTTGTTTATGACACCCCATAGAATATATCATGTTTAGTAACTTGGACATTGTAGCTTATTTACTTAAATCTCTGATATATTTGAAATATTTTGTGTTCAGACTGGGTAGCTCAGTTGGTAGAGCGTTGGTCTTGCACTATCAATGTAAACCTCACATAGGTTTGAATCCCATGTAAGTTTGTTTTTATTTTACTAGTCTGCATTGTGGTTTGTGGCTCAATACCATGTAATGCATATGTTTTTTAACAACAGTAGTCAAGTCTTCCAATGTACTTGTTAGTGAAACCCAATAGATAGCTTTATTTTCTCTTTGTTTCTTCAAATATTGAATGCATATGTCTTATAACTTTAGAAGTAAAGTATTCTAATGACTTGCTTATGACACCCCATAGAATATATCATGTTTAGTACCTTAGACATTGTAGCTTATTTACTTTCAATCTCTGATATATTTGTTGTCTTCTGTGTTCAGACTGGGTAGCTCAGTTGGTAGAGTGTTGGTCTTGCACTATCAATGTAAATCAGTTGGTAAAGTGTTGGACTTGCACTATCAATTTAAACCTCATATAAGTTTTAATCCCATGTAAGTTTATTTTTATTGTACTAGTATGCATTGTGGTTTGTGGCTCAATACCATGTAATGCATATGTCTTTTAACAACAGTAGTCAAGTTTTCCAATGTACTTGTTAGTGAAACCAAATAGATAGCTTTATTTTCTCTTTGTTTCCTCAAATTTTTTATGCATATCTTTTACAAATTTTGTAGTAAAGTATTCTAATGACTTGCTTATGACACCCCATGGAATATATCATGTTTAGTACCTTGGACATTGTAGCTTATTTACTTAAATCTCTGATATATTTTATGTATGTTGTGTTCAGACTGGGTAGCTCAGTAGGTAGAGTGTTGGTCTTGCACTATCAATGTAAACCTAACATAGGTTTGAATCCCATGTAAGTTTATTTTTATTTTACTAGTCTGCATTGTGGTTTGTGGCTCAATACAATGTAAATCATATGTCTTTTAAAAACAGTAGTCAAGTTTTCCAATGTACTTGTTAGTGAAACCCAATAGATAGCTTTATTTTCTCTTTGTTTCCTCAAATTTTTAATGCATATCTTTTACAACTTTTGTAGTAAAGTATTCTAATGACTTGCTTATGACACTCCATAGAATATATCATGTTTAGTACCTTAGACATTATAGCTTATTTACTTAAATCTCTGATATATTTTATGTCTCTTGTGTTCAGACTGGGTAACTCGGTTGGTAGAGTGTTGGTCATGCACTATCATTTTAAACCTCATATAGGTTTGAATCCCATGTAAGTTTGTTTTTATTTTACTAGTATGCATTGTGGTTTGTGGCTCAATACCATGTAATGCATATGTCTTTTAACAACAGTAGTCACGTCTTCCAATGTACTTGTTAGTGAAACCCAATAGATAGCTTTATTTTCTCTTTGTTTCTTCAAATATTGAATGCATATGTCTTATAACTTTAGAAGTAAAGTATTCTAATGACTTGCTTATGACACCCCATAGAATATATCATGTTTAGTACCTTAGACATTGTAGCTTATTTACTTAAATCTCTGATATATTTGTTGTCTTCTGTGTTCAGACTGGGTAGCTCAGTTGGTAGAGTGTTGGTCTTGCACTATCAATGTAAATCAGTTGGTAAAGTGTTGGACTTGCACTATCAATTTAAACCTCATATAGGTTTTAATCCCATGTAAGTTTATTTTTATTGTACTAGTATGCATTGTGGTTTGTGGCTCAATACCATGTAATGCATATGTCTTTTAACAACAGTAGTCAAGTTTTCCAATGTACTTGTTAGTGAAACCAAATAGATAGCTTTATTTTCTCTTTGTTTCCTCAAATTTTTTATGCATATCTTTTACAAATTTTGTAGTAAAGTATTCTAATGACTTGCTTATGACACCCCATGGAATATATCATGTTTAGTACCTTGGACATTGTAGCTTATTTACTTAAATCTCTGATATATTTTATGTATGTTGTGTTCAGACTGGGTAGCTCAGTAGGTAGAGTGTTGGTCTTGCACTATCAATGTAAACCTAACATAGGTTTGAATCCCATGTAAGTTTATTTTTATTTTACTAGTCTGCATTGTGGTTTGTGGCTCAATACAATGTAAATCATATGTCTTTTAAAAACAGTAGTCAAGTTTTCCAATGTACTTGTTAGTGAAACCCAATAGATAGCTTTATTTTCTCTTTGTTTCCTCAAATTTTTAATGCATATGTCTTGTAACTTTAGAAGTAAAGTATTCTAATGACTTGCTTATGACACCCCATAGAATATATCATGTTTAGTACCTTAGACATTGTAGCTTATTTACTTAAATCTCTGATATATTTGTTGCCTTCAGTGTTCAGACTGGGTAGCTCAGTTGGTAGAGTGTTGGTCTTGCACTATCAATGTAGATCAGTTGGTAAAGTGTTGGTCTTGCACTATCAATTTAAACCTCATATAGGTTTGAATCCCATGTAAGTTTATTTTTATTTTACTAGTATGCATTGTGGTTTGTGGCTCAATACCATGTAATGCATATGTCTTTTAACAACAGTAGTCAAGTCTTCCAATGTACTTGTTAGTGAAACCAAATAGATAGCTTTATTTTCTCTTTGTTTCCTCAAATTTTTTATGCATATCTTTTACAACTTTTGTAGTAAAGTATTCTAATGACTTGCTTATGACACCCCATGGAATATATCATGTTTAGTACCTTGGACATTGTAGCTTATTTACTTAAATCTCTGATATATTATATGTATGTTGTGTTCAGACTTGGTAGCTCAGTAGGTAGAGTGTTGGTCTTGCACTATCAATGTAAACCTAACATAGGTTTGAATCCCATGTAAGTTTATTTTTATTTTACTAGTATGCATTGTGGTTTGTGGCTCAATACCATGTAATTCATTTGTCTTTTAACAACAGTAGTCAAGTTTTCCAATGTACTTGTTAGTGAAACCCAATAGATAGCTTTATTTTCTCTTTGTTTCCTCAAATTTTTAATGCATATATTTTACAACTTTTGTAGTAAAGTATTCTAATGACTTGCTTATGACACTCCATAGAATATATCATGTTTAGTACCTTGGACATTATAGCTTATTTCCTTAAATCTCTGATATATTTTATGTCTCTTGTGTTCAGACTGGGTAACTCGGTTGGTAGAGTGTTGGTCATGCACTATCAATTTAAACCTCATATAGGTTTGAATCCCATGTAAGTTTGTTTTTATTTTACTAGTATGCATTGTGGTTTGTGGCTCAATACCATGTAATGCATATGTCTTTTAACAACAGTAGTCAAGTCTTCCAATGTACTTGTTAGTGAAACCAAATAGATAGCTTTATTTTCTCTTTGTTTCCTCAAATTTTTAATGCATATCTTTTACAACTTTTGTAGTAAAGTATTCTAATGACTTGCTTATGACACCCCATGGAATATATCATGTTTAGTACCTTGGACATTGTAGCTTATTTACTTAAATCTCTGATATATGTTGTGTCTTTTGTGTTCCGACTGGGTAGCTCAGTTGGTAGAGTGTTGGTCTTGCACTTTCAATGTACACCTCACATAGGTTTGAGTCCCATGTAAGTTTATTTTTATTTTACTAGTCTGCATTGTGGTTTGTGGCTCAATACCATGTAATTCATGTCTTTTAACAACAGTAGTCAAGTCTTCCAATGTACTTGTTAGTGAAACCCAATAGATAGCTTTATTTTCTCTTTGTTTCCTCAAATTTTTAATGCATATCTTTTACAACTTTTGTAGTAAAGTATTCTGACTTGTTTATGACACCCCATAGAATATATCATGTTTAGTAACTTGGACATTGTAGCTTATTTACTTAAATCTCTGATATATTTTAAATATTTTGTGTTCAGACTGGTTAGCTCAGTTGGTAGAGCGTTGGTCTTGCACTATCAATGTAAACCTCACATAGGTTTGAATCCCATGTAAGTTTGTTTTTATTTTACTAGTCTGCATTGTGGTTTGTGGCTCAATACCATGTAATGCATATATTTTTTAACAACAGTAGTCAAGTCTTCCAATGTACTTGTTAGTGAAACCCAATAGATAGCTTTATTTTCTCTTTGTTTCCTCAAATTTTTAATGCATATCTTTTACAACTTTTGTAGTAAAGTATTCTAATGACTTGCTTATGACACTCCATAGAATATATCATGTTTAGTACCTTGGACATTATAGCTTATTTACTTAAATCTCTGATATATTTTATGTCTATTGTGTTCAGACTGGGTAACTCGGTTGGTAGAGTGTTGGTCATGCACTATCAATTTAAACCTCATATAGGTTTGAATCCCATGTAAGTTTGTTTTTATTTTACTAGTATGCATTGCGGTTTGTGGCTCAATACCATGTAATGCATATGTCTTTTAACAACAGTAGTCAAGTCTTCCAATGTACTTGTTAGTGAAACCCAATAGATAGCTTTATTTTCTCTTTGTTTCTTCAAATATTGAATGCATATGTCTTGTAACTTTAGAAGTAAAGTATTCTAATGACTTGCTTATGACACCCCATAGAATATATCATGTTTAGTACCTTAGACATTGTAGCTTATTTACTTAAATCTCTGATATATTTGTTGCCTTCAGTGTTCAGACTGGGTAGCTCAGTTGGTAGAGTGTTGGTCTTGCACTATCAATGTAGATCAGTTGGTAAAGTGTTGGTCTTGCACTATCAATTTAAACCTCATATAGGTTTGAATCCCATGTAAGTTTATTTTTATTTTACTAGTATGCATTGTGGTTTGTGGCTCAATACCATGTAATGCATATGTCTTTTAACAACAGTAGTCAAGTTTTCCAATGTACTTGTTAGTGAAACCAAATAGATAGCTTTATTTTCTCTTTGTTTCCTCAAATTTTTTATGCATATATTTTACAACTTTTGTAGTAAAGTATTCTAATGACTTGCTTATGACACCCCATGGAATATATCATGTTTAGTACCTTGGACATTGTAGCTTATTTACTTAAATCTCTGATATATTTTGTGTCTTTTGTGTTCCGACTGGGTAGCTCAGCTGGTAGAGTGTTGGTCTTGCACTTTCAATGTACACCTCACATAGGTTTGAGTCCCATGTAAGTTTATTTTTATTTTACTAGTCTGCATTGTGGTTTGTGGCTCAATGCCATGTAATTCATATGTCTTTTAACAACAGTAGTCAAGTCTTCCAATGTACTTGTTAGTGAAACCCAATAGATAGCTTTATTTTATCTTTGTTT
This sequence comes from Pseudophryne corroboree, assembly GCF_028390025.1. NCBI lineage: Eukaryota > Metazoa > Chordata > Amphibia > Anura > Myobatrachidae > Pseudophryne > Pseudophryne corroboree. The sequence continues at coordinate 14,742 of NW_026968770.1, forward strand.
CCTCAAATTTTTAATGCATATCTTTTACAACTTTTGTAGTAAAGTATTCTAATGACTTGTTTATGACACCCCATAGAATATATCATGTTTAGTAACTTGGACATTGTAGCTTATTTACTTAAATCTCTGATATATTTTAAATATTTTGTGTTCAGAATGGGTAGCTCAGTTGGTAGAGCGTTGGTTTTGCACTATCAATGTAAACCTCACATAGGTTTGAATCCCATGTAAGTTTGTTTTTATTTTACTAGTCTGCATTGTGGTTTGTAGCTCAATACCATGTAATGCATATGTTTTTTAACAACAGTAGTCAAGTCTTCCAATGTACTTGTTAGTGAAACCCAATAGATAGCTTTATTTTCTCTTTGTTTCTTCAAATATTGAATGCATATGTCTTATAACTTTAGAAGTAAAGTATTCTAATGACTTGCTTATGACACCCCATAGAATATATCATGTTTAGTACCTTAGACATTGTAGCTTATTTACTTAAATATCTGATATATTTGTTGTCTTCTGTGTTCAGACTGGGTAGCTCAGTTGGTAGAGTGTTGGTCTTGTACTATCAATGTAGATCAGTTGGTAAAGTGTTGGACTTGCACTATCAATTTAAACCTCATATAGGTTTTAATCCCATGTAAGTTTATTTTTATTTTACTAGTATGCATTGTGGTTTGTGGCTCAATACCATATAATGCATATGTCTTTTAACAACAGTAGTCAAGTTTTCCAATGTACTTGTTAGTGAAACCAAATAGATAGCTTTATTTTCTCTTTGTTTCCTCAAATTTTGAATGCATATCTTTTACAACTTTTGTAGTAAAGTATTCTAATGACTTGCTTATGACACCCCATGGAATATATCATGTTTAGTACCTTGGACATTGTAGCTTATTTACTTAAATCTCTGATATATTATATGTATGTTGTGTTCAGACTGGGTAGCTCAGTAGGTAGAGTGTTGGTCTTGCACTATAAATGTAAAACTAACATAGGTTTGAATCCCATGTAAGTTTATTTTTATTTTACTAGTCTGCATTGTGGTTTGTGGCTCAATACCATGCAATTCATATGTATTTTAACAACAGTAGTCAAGTTTTCCAATGTACTTGTTAGTGAAACCCAATAGATAGCTTTATTTTCTCTTTGTTTCCTCAAATTTTTAATGCATATATTTTACAACTTTTGTAGTAAAGTATTCTAATGACTTGCTTATGACACTCCATAGAATATATCATGTTTAGTACCTTGGACATTATAGCTTATTTCCTTAAATCTCTGATATATTTTATGTCTCTTGTGTTCAGACTGGGTAACTCGGTTGGTAGAGTGTTGGTCATGCACTATCAATTTAAACCTCATATAGGTTTGAATCCCATGTAAGTTTGTTTTTATTTTACTAGTATGCATTGTGGTTTGTGGCTCAATACCATGTAATGCATATGTCTTTTAACAACAGTAGTCAAGTCTTCCAATGTACTTGTTAGTGAAACCAAATAGATAGCTTTATTTTCTCTTTGTTTCCTCAAATTTTTTATGCATATCTTTTACAACTTTTGTAGTAAAGTATTCTAATGACTTGCTTATGACACTCCATAGAATATATCATGTTTAGTACCTTGGACATTATAGCTTATTTACTTAAATCTCTGATATATTTTATGTCTCTTGTGTTCAGACTGGGTAACTCGGTTGGTAGAGTGTTGGTCAAGCACTATCAATTTAAACCTCATATAGGTTTGAATCCCATGTAAGTTTGTTTTTATTTTACTAGTATGCATTGTGGTTTGTGGCTCAATACCATGTAATGCATATGTCTTTTAACAACAGTAGTCAAGTCTTCCAATGTACTTGTTAGTGAAACCCAATAGATAGCTTTATTTTCTCTTTGTTTCTTCAAATATTGAATGCATATGTCTTATAACTTTAGAAGTAAAGTATTCTAATGACTTGCTTATGACACCCCATAGAATATATCATGTTTAGTACCTTAGACATTGTAGCTTATTTACTTAAATCTCTGATATATTTGTTGCCTTCAGTGTTCAGACTGGGTAGCTCAGTTGGTAGAGTGTTGGTCTTGCACTATCAATGTAGATCAGTTGGTAAAGTGTTGGTCTTGCACTATCAATTTAAACCTCATATAGGTTTGAATCCCATGTAAGTTTATTTTTATTTTACTAGTATGCATTGTGGTTTGTGGCTCAATACCATGTAATGCATATGTCTTTTAACAACAGTAGTCAAGTTTTCCAATGTACTTGTTAGTGAAACCAAATAGATAGCTTTATTTTCTCTTTGTTTCCTCAAATTTTTTATGCATATATTTTACAACTTTTGTAGTAAAGTATTCTTATGACTTGCTTATGACACCCCATGGAATATATCATGTTTAGTACCTTGGACATTGTAGCTTATTTCCTTAAATCTCTGATATATTTTATGTCTCTTGTGTTCAGACTGGGTAACTCGGTTGGTAGAGTGTTGGTCATGCACTATCAATTTAAACCTCATATAGGTTTGAATCCCATGTAAGTTTGTTTTTATTTTACTAGTATGCATTGTGGTTTGTGGCTCAATACCATGTAATGCATATGTCTTTTAACAACAGTAGTCAAGTCTTCCAATGTACTTGTTAGTGAAACCAAATAGATAGCTTTATTTTCTCTTTGTTTCCTCAAATTTTTTATGCATATCTTTTACAACTTTTGTAGTAAAGTATTCTAATGACTTGCTTATGACACCCCATGGAATATATCATGTTTAGTACCTTGGACATTGTAGCTTATTTACTTAAATCTCTGATATATTTTATGTATGTTGTGTTCAGACTAGGTAGCTCAGTAGGTAGAGTGTTGGTCTTGCACTATCAATGTAAACCTAACATAGGTTTGAATCCCATGTAAGTTTATTTTTATTTTACTAGTATGCATTGTGGTTTGTGGCTCAATACCATTTAATGCATGTCTTTTAACAACAGTAGTCAAGTCTTCCAATGTACTTGTTAGTGAAACCCAATAGATAGCTTTATTTTCTCTTTGTTTCCTCAAATTTTTAATGCATATCTTTTACAACTTTTGTAGTAAAGTATTCTAATGACTTGCTTATGACACTCCATAGAATATATCATGTTTAGTACCTTGGACATTATAGCTTATTTACTTAAATCTCTGATATATTTTATGTCTCTTGTGTTCAGACTGGGTAACTCGGTTGGTAGAGTGTTGGTCAAGCACTATCAATTTAAACCTCATATAGGTTTGAATCCCATGTAAGTTTGTTTTTATTTTACTAGTATGCATTGTGGTTTGTGGCTCAATACCATGTAATGCATATGTCTTTTAACAACAGTAGTCAAGTCTTCCAATGTACTTGTTAGTGAAACCCAATAGATAGCTTTATTTTCTCTTTGTTTCTTCAAATATTGAATGCATATGTCTTATAACTTTAGAAGTAAAGTATTCTAATGACTTGCTTATGACACCCCATAGAAGATATCATGTTTAGTACCTTAGACATTGTAGCTTATTTACTTAAATCTCTGATATATTTGTTGCCTTTAGTGTTCAGACTGGGTAGCTCAGTTGGTAGAGTGTTGATCTTGCACTATCAATGTAGATCAGTTGGTAAAGTGTTGGTCTTGCACTATCAATTTAAACCTCATATAGGTTTGAATCCCATGTAAGTTTATTTTTATTTTACTAGTATGCATTGTGGTTTGTGGCTCAATACTATGTAATGCATATGTCTTTTAACAACAGTAGTCAAGTTTTCCAATGTACTTGTTAGTGAAACCAAATAGATAGCTTTATTTTCTCTTTGTTTCCTCAAATTTTTTATGCATATATTTTACAACTTTTGTAGTAAAGTATTCTAATGACTTGCTTATGACACCCCATGGAATATATCATGTTTAGTACCTTGGACATTGTAGCTTATTTACTTAAATCTCTGATATATTTTGTGTCTTTTGTGTTCCGACTGGGTAGCTCAGCTGGTAGAGTGTTGGTCTTGTACTTTCAATGTACACCTCACATAGGTTTGAGTCCCATGTAAGTTTATTTTTATTTTACTAGTCTGCATTGTGGTTTGTGGCTCAATGCCATGTAATTCATATGTCTTTTAACAACAGTAGTCAAGTCTTCCAATGTACTTATTAGTGAAACCCAATAGATAGCTTTATTTTCTCTTTGTTTCCTCAAATTTTAATGCATATCTTTTACAACTTTTGTAGTAAAGTATTCTAATGACTTGTTTATGACACCCCATAGAATATATCATGTTTAGTAACTTGGACATTGTAGCTTATTTACTTAAATCTCTGATATATTTTAAATATTTTGTGTTCAGACTGGGTAGCTCAGTTGGTAGAGCGTTGGTTTTGCACTATCAATGTAAACCTCACATAGGTTTGAATCCCATGTAAGTTTGTTTTTATTTTACTAGTCTGCATTGTGGTTTGTGGCTCAATACCATGTAATGCATATGTTTTTTAACAACAGTAGTCAAGTCTTCCAATGTACTTGTTAGTGAAACCCAATAGATAGCTTTATTTTCTCTTTGTTTCTTCAAATATTGAATGCATATGTCTTATAACTTTAGAAGTAAAGTATTCTAATGACTTGCTTATGACACCCCATAGAATATATCATGTTTAGTACCTTAGACATTGTAGCTTATTTACTTAAATATCTGATATATTTGTTGTCTTCTGTGTTCAGACTGGGTAGCTCAGTTGGTAGAGTGTTGGTCTTGTACTATCAATGTAGATCAGTTGGTAAAGTGTTGGACTTGCACTATCAATTTAAACCTCATATAGGTTTTAATCCCATGTAAGTTTATTTTTATTTTACTAGTATGCATTGTGGTTTGTGGCTCAATACCATATAATGCATATGTCTTTTAACAACAGTAGTCAAGTTTTCCAATGTACTTGTTAGTGAAACCAAATAGATAGCTTTATTTTCTCTTTGTTTCCTCAAATTTTTTATGCATATCTTTTACAACTTTTGTAGTAAAGTATTCTAATGACTTGCTTATGACACCCCATGGAATATATCATGTTTAGTACCTTGGACATTGTAGCTTATTTACTTAAATCTCTGATATATTATATGTATGTTGTGTTCAGACTGGGTAGCTCAGTAGGTAGAGTGTTGGTCTTGCACTATAAATGTAAAACTAACATAGGTTTGAATCCCATGTAAGTTTATTTTTATTTTACTAGTCTGCATTGTGGTTTGTGGCTCAATACCATGTAATTCATATGTATTTTAACAACAGTAGTCAAGTTTTCCAATGTACTTGTTAGTGAAACCCAATAGATAGCTTTATTTTCTCTTTGTTTCCTCAAATTTTTAATGCATATATTTTACAACTTTTGTAGTAAAGTATTCTAATGACTTGCTTATGACACTCCATAGAATATATCATGTTTAGTACCTTGGACATTATAGCTTATTTCCTTAAATCTCTGATATATTTTATGTCTATTGTGTTCAGACTGGGTAACTCGGTTGGTAGAGTGTTGGTCATGCACTATCAATTTAAACCTCATATAGGTTTGAATCCCATGTAAGTTTGTTTTTATTTTACTAGTATGCATTGTGGTTTGTGGCTCAATACCATGTAATGCATATGTCTTTTAACAACAGTAGTCAAGTCTTCCAATGTACTTGTTAGTGAAACCCAATAGATAGCTTTATTTTCTCTTTGTTTCTTCAAATATTGAATGCATATGTCTTATAACTTTAGAAGTAAAGTATTCTAATGACTTGCTTATGACACCCCATAGAATATATCATGTTTAGTACCTTAGACATTGTAGCTTATTTACTTAAATCTCTGATATATTTGTTGCCTTCAGTGTTCAGACTGGGTAGCTCAGTTGGTAGAGTGTTGGTCTTGCACTATCAATGTAGATCAGTTGGTAAAGTGTTGGTCTTGCACTATCAATTTAAACCTCATATAGGTTTGAATCCCATGTAAGTTTATTTTTATTTTACTAGTATGCATTGTGGTTTGTGGCTCAATACCATGTAATGCATATGTCTTTTAACAACAGTAGTCAAGTTTTCCAATGTACGTGTTAGTGAAACCAAATAGATAGCTTTATTTTCTCTTTGTTTCCTCAAATTTTTTATGCATATATTTTACAACTTTTGTAGTAAAGTATTCTAATGACTTGCTTATGACACCCCATGGAATATATCATGTTTAGTACCTTGGACATTGTAGCTTATTTACTTAAATCTCTGATATATTTTGTGTCTTTTGTGTTCCGACTGGGTAGCTCAGTTGGTAGAGTGTTGGTCTTGCACTTTCAATGTACACCTCACATAGGTTTGAGTCCCATGTAAGTTTATTTTTATTTTACTAGTCTGCATTGTGGTTTGTGGCTCAATACCATGTAATTCATGTCTTTTAACAACAGTAGTCAAGTCTTCCAATGTACTTGTTAGTGAAACCCAATAGATAGCTTTATTTTCTCTTTGTTTCCTAAAATTTTTAATGCATATCTTTTACAACTTTTGTAGTAAAGTATTCTGACTTGTTTATGACACCCCATAGAATATATCATGTTTAGTAACTTGGACATTGTAGCTTATTTACTTAAATCTCTGATATATTTTAAATATTTCGTATTCAGACTGGTTAGCTCAGTTGGTAGAGCGTTGGTCTTGCACTATCAATGTAAACCTCACATAGGTTTGAATCCCATGTAAGTTTGTTTTTATTTTACTAGTCTGCATTGTGGTTTGTGGCTCAATACCATGTAATGCATATGTTTTTTAACAACAGTAGTCAAGTCTTCCAATGTACTTGTTAGTGAAACCCAATAGATAGCTTTATTTTCTCTTTGTTTCCTCAAATTTTTAATGCATATCTTTTACAACTTTTGTAGTAAAGTATTCTAATGACTTGCTTATGACACTCCATAGAATATATCATGTTTAGTACCTTGGACATTATAGCTTATTTACTTAAATCTCTGATATATTTTATGTCTATTGTGTTCAGACTGGGTAACTCGGTTGGTAGAGTGTTGGTCATGCACTATCAATTTAAACCTCATATAGGTTTGAATCCCATGTAAGTTTGTTTTTATTTTACTAGTATGCATTGCGGTTTGTGGCTCAATACCATGTAATGCATATGTCTTTTAACAACAGTAGTCAAGTCTTCCAATGTACTTGTTAGTGAAACCCAATAGATAGCTTTATTTTCTCTTTGTTTCCTCAAATTTTTAATGCATATATTTTACAACTTTTGTAGTAAAGTATTCTAATGACTTGCTTATGACACTCCATAGAATATATCATGTTTAGTACCTTGGACATTATAGCTTATTTCCTTAAATCTCTGATATATTTTATGTCTATTGTGTTCAGACTGGGTAACTCGGTTGGTAGAGTGTTGGTCATGCACTATCAATTTAAACCTCATATAGGTTTGAATCCCATGTAAGTTTGTTTTTATTTTACTAGTATGCATTGTGGTTTGTGGCTCAATACCATGTAATGCATATGTCTTTTAACAACAGTAGTCAAGTCTTCCAATGTACTTGTTAGTGAAACCCAATAGATAGCTTTATTTTCTCTTTGTTTCTTCAAATATTGAATGCATATGTCTTATAACTTTAGAAGTAAAGTATTCTAATGACTTGCTTATGACACCCCATAGAATATATCATGTTTAGTACCTTAGACATTGTAGCTTATTTACTTAAATCTCTGATATATTTGTTGCCTTCAGTGTTCAGACTGGGTAGCTCAGTTGGTAGAGTGTTGGTCTTGCACTATCAATGTAGATCAGTTGGTAAAGTGTTGGTCTTGCACTATCAATTTAAACCTCATATAGGTTTGAATCCCATGTAAGTTTATTTTTATTTTACTAGTATGCATTGTGGTTTGTGGCTCAATACCATGTAATGCATATGTCTTTTAACAACAGTAGTCAAGTTTTCCAATGTACGTGTTAGTGAAACCAAATAGATAGCTTTATTTTCTCTTTGTTTCCTCAAATTTTTTATGCATATATTTTACAACTTTTGTAGTAAAGTATTCTAATGACTTGCTTATGACACCCCATGGAATATATCATGTTTAGTACCTTGGACATTGTAGCTTATTTACTTAAATCTCTGATATATTTTGTGTCTTTTGTGTTCCGACTGGGTAGCTCAGTTGGTAGAGTGTTGGTCTTGCACTTTCAATGTACACCTCACATAGGTTTGAGTCCCATGTAAGTTTATTTTTATTTTACTAGTCTGCATTGTGGTTTGTGGCTCAATACCATGTAATTCATGTCTTTTAACAACAGTAGTCAAGTCTTCCAATGTACTTGTTAGTGAAACCCAATAGATAGCTTTATTTTCTCTTTGTTTCCTCAAATTTTTAATGCATATCTTTTACAACTTTTGTAGTAAAGTATTCTGACTTGTTTATGACACCCCATAGAATATATCATGTTTAGTAACTTGGACATTGTAGCTTATTTACTTAAATCTCTGATATATTTTAAATATTTTGTGTTCAGACTGGTTAGCTCAGTTGGTAGAGCGTTGGTCTTGCACTATCAATGTAAACCTCACATAGGTTTGAATCCCATGTAAGTTTGTTTTTATTTTACTAGTCTGCATTGTGGTTTGTGGCTCAATACCATGTAATGCATATGTTTTTTAACAACAGTAGTCAAGTCTTCCAATGTACTTGTTAGTGAAACCCAATAGATAGCTTTATTTTCTCTTTGTTTCCTCAAATTTTTAATGCATATCTTTTACAACTTTTGTAGTAAAGTATTCTAATGACTTGCTTATGACACTCCATAGAATATATCATGTTTAGTACCTTGGACATTATAGCTTATTTACTTAAATCTCTGATATATTTTATGTCTATTGTGTTCAGACTGGGTAACTCGGTTGGTAGAGTGTTGGTCATGCACTATCAATTTAAACCTCATATAGGTTTGAATCCCATGTAAGTTTGTTTTTATTTTACTAGTATGCATTGCGGTTTGTGGCTCAATACCATGTAATGCATATGTCTTTTAACAACAGTAGTCAAGTCTTCCAATGTACTTGTTAGTGAAACCCAATAGATAGCTTTATTTTCTCTTTGTTTCTTCAAATATTGAATGCATATGTCTTATAACTTTAGAAGTAAAGTATTCTAATGACTTGCTTATGACACCCCATAGAATATATCATGTTTAGTACCTTAGACATTGTAGCTTATTTACTTAAATCTCTGATATATTTGTTGCCTTCAGTGTTCAGACTGGGTAGCTCAGTTGGTAGAGTGTTGATCTTGCACTATCAATGTAGATCAGTTGGTAAAGTGTTGGTCTTGCACTATCAATTTAAACCTCATATAGGTTTGAATCCCATGTAAGTTTATTTTTATTTTACTAGTATGCATTGTGGTTTGTGGCTCAATACCATGTAATGCATATGTCTTTTAACAACAGTAGTCAAGTTTTCCAATGTACTTGTTAGTGAAACCAAATAGATAGCTTTATTTTCTCTTTGTTTCCTCAAGTTTTTTATGCATATATTTTACAACTTTTGTAGTAAAGTATTCTAATGACTTGCTTATGACACCCCATGGAATATATCATGTTTAGTACCTTGGGCATTGTAGCTTATTTACTTAAATCTCTGATATATTTTGTGTCTTTTGTGTTCCGACTGGGTAGCTCAGCTGGTAGAGTGTTGGTCTTGCACTTTCAATGTACACCTCACATAGGTTTGAGTCCCATGTAAGTTTATTTTTATTTTACTAGTCTGCATTGTGGTTTGTGGCTCAATGCCATGTAATTCATATGTCTTTTAACAACAGTAGTCAAGTCTTCCAATGTACTTGTTAGTGAAACCCAATAGATAGCTTTATTTTCTCTTTGTTTCCTCAAATTTTTAATGCATATCTTTTACAACTTTTGTAGTAAAGTATTCTAATGACTTGTTTATGACACCCCATAGAATATATCATGTTTAGTAACTTGGACATTGTAGCTTATTTACTTAAATCTCTGATATATTTTAAATATTTTGTGTTCAGACTGGGTAGCTCAGTTGGTAGAGCGTTGGTTTTGCACTATCAATGTAAACCTCACATAGGTTTGAATCCCATGTAAGTTTGTTTTTATTTTACTAGTCTGCATTGTGGTTTGTGGCTCAATACCATGTAATGCATATGTTTTTTAACAACAGTAGTCAAGTCTTCCAATGTACTTGTTAGTGAAACCCAATAGATAGCTTTATTTTCTCTTTGTTTCTTCAAATATTGAATGCATATGTCTTATAACTTTAGAAGTAAAGTATTCTAATGACTTGCTTATGACACCCCATAGAATATATCATGTTTAGTACCTTAGACATTGTAGCTTATTTACTTAAATATCTGATATATTTGTTGTCTTCTGTGTTCAGACTGGGTAGCTCAGTTGGTAGAGTGTTGGTCTTGTACTATCAATGTAGATCAGTTGGTAAAGTGTTGGACTTGCACTATCAATTTAAACCTCATATAGGTTTTAATCCCATGTAAGTTTATTTTTATTTTACTAGTATGCATTGTGGTTTGTGGCTCAATACCATATAATGCATATGTCTTTTAACAACAGTAGTCAAGTTTTCCAATGTACTTGTTAGTGAAACCAAATAGATAGCTTTATTTTCTCTTTGTTTCCTCGAATTTTTTATGCATATCTTTTACAACTTTTGTAGTAAAGTATTCTAATGACTTGCTTATGACACCCCATGGAATATATCATGTTTAGTACCTTGGACATTGTAGCTTATTTACTTAAATCTCTGATATATTATATGTATGTTGTGTTCAGACTGGGTAGCTCAGTAGGTAGAGTGTTGGTCTTGCACTATAAATGTAAAACTAACATAGGTTTGAATCCCATGTAAGTTTATTTTTATTTTACTAGTCTGCATTGTGGTTTGTGGCTCAATACCATGTAATTCATATGTATTTTAACAACAGTAGTCAAGTTTTCCAATGTACTTGTTAGTGAAACCCAATAGATAGCTTTATTTTCTCTTTGTTTCCTCAAATTTTTAATGCATATATTTTACAACTTTTGTAGTAAAGTATTCTAATGACTTGCTTATGACACTCCATAGAATATATCATGTTTAGTACCTTGGACATTATAGCTTATTTCCTTAAATCTCTGATATATTTTATGTCTCTTGTGTTCAGACTGGGTAACTCGGTTGGTAGAGTGTTGGTCATGCACTATCAATTTAAACCTCATATAGGTTTGAATCCCATGTAAGTTTGTTTTTATTTTACTAGTATGCATTGTGGTTTGTGGCTCAATACCATGTAATGCATATGTCTTTTAACAACAGTAGTCAAGTCTTCCAATGTACTTGTTAGTGAAACCAAATAGATAGCTTTATTTTCTCTTTGTTTCCTCAAATTTTTTATGCATATCTTTTACAACTTTTGTAGTAAAGTATTCTAATGACTTGCTTATGACACCCCATGGAATATATCATGTTTAGTACCTTGGACATTGTAGCTTATTTACTTAAATCTCTGATATATTTTATGTATGTTGTGTTCAGACTAGGTAGCTCAGTAGGTAGAGTGTTGGTCTTGCACTATCAATGTAAACCTAACATAGGTTTGAATCCCATGTAAGTTTATTTTTATTTTACTAGTATGCATTGTGGTTTGTGGCTCAATACCATGTAATTCATTTGTCTTTTAACAACAGTAGTCAAGTTTTCCAATGTACTTGTTAGTGAAACCCAATAGATAGCTTTATTTTCTCTTTGTTTCCTCAAATTTTTAATGCATATCTTTTACAACTTTTGTAGTAAAGTATTCTAATGACTTGCTTATGACACCCCATAGAATATATCATGTTTAGTACCTTAGACATTATAGCTTATTTACTTAAATCTCTGATATATTTTATGTCTATTGTGTTCAGACTGGGTAACTCGGTTGGTAGAGTGTTGGTCATGCACTATCAATTTAAACCTCATATAGGTTTGAATCCCATGTAAGTTTGTTTTTATTTTACTAGTATGCATTGTGGTTTGTGGCTCAATACCATGTAATGCATATGTCTTTTAACAACAGTAGTCAAGTCTTCCAATGTACTTGTTAGTGAAACCCAATAGATAGCTTTATTTTCTCTTTGTTTCTTCAAATATTGAATGCATATGTCTTATAACTTTAGAAGTAAAGTATTCTAATGACTTGCTTATGACACCCCATAGAATATATCATGTTTAGTACCTTAGACATTGTAGCTTATTTACTTAAATCTCTGATATATTTGTTGCCTTCAGTGTTCAGACTGGGTAGCTCAGTTGGTAGAGTGTTGGTCTTGCACTATCAATGTAGATCAGTTGGTAAAGTGTTGGTCTTGCACTATCAATTTAAACCTCATATAGGTTTGAATCCCATGTAAGTTTATTTTTATTTTACTAGTATGCATTGTGGTTTGTGGCTCAATACCATGTAATGCATATGTCTTTTAACAACAGTAGTCAAGTTTTCCAATGTACGTGTTAGTGAAACCAAATAGATAGCTTTATTTTCTCTTTGTTTCCTCAAATTTTTTATGCATATATTTTACAACTTTTGTAGTAAAGTATTCTAATGACTTGCTTATGACACCCCATGGAATATATCATGTTTAGTACCTTGGACATTGTAGCTTATTTACTTAAATCTCTGATATATTTTGTGTCTTTTGTGTTCCGACTGGGTAGCTCAGTTGGTAGAGTGTTGGTCTTGCACTTTCAATGTACACCTCACATAGGTTTGAGTCCCATGTAAGTTTATTTTTATTTTACTAGTCTGCATTGTGGTTTGTGGCTCAATACCATGTAATTCATGTCTTTTAACAACAGTAGTCAAGTCTTCCAATGTACTTGTTAGTGAAACCCAATAGATAGCTTTATTTTCTCTTTGTTTCCTCAAATTTTTAATGCATATCTTTTACAACTTTTGTAGTAAAGTATTCTAATGACTTGCTTATGACACCCCATAGAATATATCATGTTTAGTACCTTGGACATTGTAGCTTATTTACTTAAATCTCTGATATATTTTATGTATGTTGTGTTCAGACTGGGTAGCTCAGTAGGTAGAGTGTTGGTCTTCCACTATCAATGTAAACCTAACATAGGTTTGAATCCCATGTAAGTTTATTTTTATTTTACTAGTATGCATTGTGGTTTGTGGCTCAATACCATGTAATGCATATGTCTTTTAACAACAGTAGTCAAGTTTTCCAATGTACTTGTTAGTGAAACCAAATAGATAGCTTTATTTTCTCTTTGTTTCCTCAAATTTTTTATGCATATCTTTTACAACTTTTGTAGTAAAGTATTCTAATGACTTGCTTATGACACCCCATGGAATATATCATGTTTAGTACCTTGGACATTGTAGCTTATTTACTTAAAACTCTGATATATTTTATGTATGTTGTGTTCAGACTGGGTAGCTCAGTAGGTAGAGTGTTGGTCTTGCACTATCAATGTAAACCTAACATAGGTTTGAATCCCATGTAAGTTTATTTTTATTTTACTAGTATGCATTGTGGTTTGTGGCTCAATACCATGTAATGCATATGTCTTTTAACAACAGTAGTCAAGTTTTCCAATGTACTTGTTAGTGAAACCCAATAGATAGCTTTATTTTCTCTTTGTTTCCTCAAATTTTTAATGCATATCTTTTACAACTTTTGTAGTAAAGTATTCTAATGACTTGCTTATGACACTCCATAGAATATATCATGTTTAGTACCTTGGACATTATAGCTTATTTACTTAAATCTCTGATATATTTTATGTCTCTTGTGTTCAGACTGGGTAACTCGGTTGGAAGAGTGTTGGTCATGCACTATCAATTTAAACCTCATATAGGTTTGAATCCCATGTAAGTTTGTTTTTATTTTACTAGTATGCATTGTGGTTTGTGGCTCAATACCATGTAATGCATATGTCTTTTAACAACAGTAGTCAAGTCTTCCAATGTACTTGTTAGTGAAACCCAATAGATAGCTTTATTTTCTCTTTGTTTCTTCAAATATTGAATGCATATGTCTTATAACTTTAGAAGTAAAGTATTCTAATGACTTGCTTATGACACCCCATAGAATATATCATGTTTAGTACCTTAGACATTGTAGCTTATTTACTTAAATCTCTGATATATTTGTTGCCTTCAGTGTTCAGACTGGGTAGCTCAGTTGGTAGAGTGTTGGTCTTGCACTATCAATGTAGATCAGTTGGTAAAGTGTTGGTCTTGCACTATCAATTTAAACCTCATATAGGTTTGAATCCCATGTAAGTTTATTTTTATTTTACTAGTATGCATTGTGGTTTGTGGCTCAATACCATGTAATGCATATGTCTTTTAACAACAGTAGTCAAGTTTTCCAATGTACTTGTTAGTGAAACCAAATAGATAGCTTTATTTTCTCTTTGTTTCTTCAAATATTGAATGCATATGTCTTATAACTTTAGAAGTAAAGTATTCTAATGACTTGCTTATGACACCCCATAGAATATATCATGTTTAGTACCTTAGACATTGTAGCTTATTTACTTAAATCTCTGATATATTTGTTGTCTTCTGTGTTCAGACTGGGTAGCTCAGTTGGTAGAGTGTTGGTCTTGCACTATCAATGTAGATCAGTTGGTGAAGTGTTGGACTTGCACTATCAATTTAAACCTCATATAGGTTTTAATCCCATGTAAGTTTATTTTTATTTTACTAGTATGCATTGTGGTTTGTGGCTCAATACCATGTAATGCATATGTCTTTTAACAACAGTAGTCAAGTTTTCCAATGTACTTGTTAGTGAAACCAAATAGATAGCTTTATTTTCTCTTTGTTTCCTCATATTTTTTATGCATATCTTTTACAACTTTTGTAGTAAAGTATTCTAATGACTTGCTTATGACACCCCATGGAATATATCATGTTTAGTACCTTGGACATTGTAGCTTATTTACTTAAATCTCTGATATATTTTATGTATGTTGTGTTCAGACTGGGTAGCTCAGTAGGTAGAGTGTTGGTCTTGCACTATCAATGTAAACCTAACATAGGTTTGAATCCCATGTAAGTTTATTTTTATTTTACTAGTCTGCATTGTGGTTTGTGGCTCAATACCATGTAATTCATATGTCTTTTAACAACAGTAGTCAAGTTTTCCAATGTACTTGTTAGTGAAACCCAATAGATAGCTTTATTTTCTCTTTGTTTCCTCAAATTTTTAATGCATATCTTTTACAACTTTTGTAGTAAAGTATTCTAATGACTTGCTTATGACACTCCATAGAATATATCATGTTTAGTACCTTGGACATTATAGCTTATTTACTTAAATCTCTGATATATTTTATGTCTCTTGTGTTCAGACTGGGTAACTCGGTTGGTAGAGTGTTGGTCATGCACTATCAATTTAAACCTCATATAGGTTTGAATCCCATGTAAGTTTGTTTTTATTTTACTAGTATGCATTGTGGTTTGTGGCTCAATACCATGTAATGCATATGTCTTTTAACAACAGTAGTCAAGTCTTCCAATGTACTTGTTAGTGAAACCCAATAGATAGCTTTATTTTCTCTTTGTTTCTTCAAATATTGAATGCATATGTCTTATAACTTTAGAAGTAAAGTATTCTAATGACTTGCTTATGACACCCCATAGAATATATCATGTTTAGTACCTTAGACATTGTAGCTTATTTACTTAAATCTCTGATATATTTGTTGCCTTCAGTGTTCAGACTGGGTAGCTCAGTTGGTAGAGTGTTGGTCTTGCACTATCAATGTAGATCAGTTGGTAAAGTGTTGGTCTTGCACTATCAATTTAAACCTCATATAGGTTTGAATCCCATGTAAGTTTATTTTTATTTTACTAGTATGCATTGTGGTTTGTGGCTCAATACCATGTAATGCATATGTCTTTTAACAACAGTAGTCAAGTTTTCCAATGTACTTGTTAGTGAAACCAAATAGATAGCTTTATTTTCTCTTTGTTTCTTCAAATATTGAATGCATATGTCTTATAACTTTAGAAGTAAAGTATTCTAATGACTTGCTTATGACACCCCATAGAATATATCATGTTTAGTACCTTAGACATTGTAGCTTATTTACTTAAATCTCTGATATATTTGTTGTCTTCTGTGTTCAGACTGGGTAGCTCAGTTGGTAGAGTGTTGGTCTTGCACTATCAATGTAGATCAGTTGGTGAAGTGTTGGACTTGCACTATCAATTTAAACCTCATATAGGTTTTAATCCCATGTAAGTTTATTTTTATTTTACTAGTATGCATTGTGGTTTGTGGCTCAATACCATGTAATGCATATGTCTTTTAACAACAGTAGTCAAGTTTTCCAATGTACTTGTTAGTGAAACCAAATAGATAGCTTTATTTTCTCTTTGTTTCCTCAAATTTTTTATGCATATCTTTTACAACTTTTGTAGTAAAGTATTCTAATGACTTGCTTATGACACCCCATAGAATATATCATGTTTAGTACCTTGGACATTGTAGCTTATTTACTTAAATCTCTGATATATTTTATGTATGTTGTGTTCAGACTGGGTAGCTCAGTAGGTAGAGTGTTGGTCTTGCACTATCAATGTAAACCTAACATAGGTTTGAATCCCATGTAAGTTTATTTTTATTTTACTAGTATGCATTGTGGTTTGTGGCTCAATACCATGTAATGCATATGTCTTTTAACAACAGTAGTCAAGTTTTCCAATGTACTTGTTAGTGAAACCAAATAGATAGCTTTATTTTCTCTTTGTTTCCTCATATTTTTTATGCATATCTTTTACAACTTTTGTAGTAAAGTATTCTAATGACTTGCTTATGACACCCCATGGAATATATCATGTTTAGTACCTTGGACATTGTAGCTTATTTACTTAAATCTCTGATATATTTTATGTATGTTGTGTTCAGACTGGGTAGCTCAGTAGGTAGAGTGTTGGTCTTGCACTATCAATGTAAACCTAACATAGGTTTGAATCCCATGTAAGTTTATTTTTATTTTACTAGTCTGCATTGTGGTTTGTGGCTCAATACCATGTAATTCATATGTCTTTTAACAACAGTAGTCAAGTTTTCCAATGTACTTGTTAGTGAAACCCAATAGATAGCTTTATTTTCTCTTTGTTTCCTCAAATTTTTAATGCATATCTTTTACAACTTTTGTAGTAAAGTATTCTAATGACTTGCTTATGACACTCCATAGAATATATCATGTTTAGTACCTTGGACATTATAGCTTATTTACTTAAATCTCTGATATATTTTATGTCTCTTGTGTTCAGACTGGGTAACTCGGTTGGTAGAGTGTTGGTCATGCACTATCAATTTAAACCTCATATAGGTTTGAATCCCATGTAAGTTTGTTTTTATTTTACTAGTATGCATTGTGGTTTGTGGCTCAATACCATGTAATGCATATGTCTTTTAACAACAGTAGTCAAGTCTTCCAATGTACTTGTTAGTGAAACCAAATAGATAGCTTTATTTTCTCTTTGTTTCTTCAAATATTGAATGCATATGTCTTATAACTTTAGAAGTAAAGTATTCTAATGACTTGCTTATGACACCCCATAGAATATATCATGTTTAGTACCTTAGACATTGTAGCTTATTTACTTAAATCTCTGATATATTTGTTGCCTTCAGTGTTCAGACTGGGTAGCTCAGTTGGTAGAGTGTTGGTCTTGCACTATCAATGTAGATCAGTTGGTAAAGTGTTGGTCTTGCACTATCAATTTAAACCTCATATAAGTTTGAATCCCATGTAAGTTTATTTTTATTTTACTAGTATGCATTGTGGTTTGTGGCTCAATACCATGTAATGCATATGTCTTTTAACAACAGTAGTCAAGTCTTCCAATGTACTTGTTAGTGAAACCCAATAGATAGCTTTATTTTCTCTTTGTTTCTTCAAATATTGAATGCATATGTCTTATAACTTTAGAAGTAAAGTATTCTAATGACTTGCTTATGACACCCCATAGAATATATCATGTTTAGTACCTTAGACATTGTAGCTTATTTACTTAAATCTCTGATATATTTGTTGTCTTCTGTGTTCAGACTGGGTAGCTCAGTTGGTAGAGTGTTGGTCTTGCACTATCAATGTAGATCAGTTGGTGAAGTGTTGGACTTGCACTATCAATTTAAACCTCATATAGGTTTTAATCCCATGTAAGTTTATTTTTATTTTACTAGTATGCATTGTGGTTTGTGGCTCAATACCATGTAATGCATATGTCTTTTAACAACAGTAGTCAAGTTTTCCAATGTACTTGTTAGTGAAACCAAATAGATAGCTTTATTTTCTCTTTGTTTCCTCAAATTTTTTATGCATATCTTTTACAACTTTTGTAGTAAAGTATTCTAATGACTTGCTTATGACACCCCATAGAATATATCATGTTTAGTACCTTGGACATTGTAGCTTAATTACTTAAATCTCTGATATATTTTATGTATGTTGTGTTCAGACTGGGTAGCTCAGTAGGTAGAGTGTTGGTCTTGCACTATCAATGTAAACCTAACATAGGTTTGAATCCCATGTAAGTTTATTTTTATTTTACTAGTATGCATTGTGGTTTGTGGCTCAATACCATGTAATGCATATGTCTTTTAACAACAGTAGTCAAGTTTTCCAATGTACTTGTTAGTGAAACCAAATAGATAGCTTTATTTTCTCTTTGTTTCCTCATATTTTTTATGCATATCTTTTACAACTTTTGTAGTAAAGTATTCTAATGACTTGCTTATGACACCCCATGGAATATATCATGTTTAGTACCTTGGACATTGTAGCTTATTTAATTAAATCTCTGATATATTTTATGTATGTTGTGTTCAGACTGGGTAGCTCAGTAGGTAGAGTGTTGGTCTTGCACTATCAATGTAAACCTAACATAGGTTTGAATCCCATGTAAGTTTATTTTTATTTTACTAGTCTGCATTGTGGTTTGTGGCTCAATACCATGTAATTCATATGTCTTTTAACAACAGTAGTCAAGTTTTCCAATGTACTTGTTAGTGAAACCCAATAGATAGCTTTATTTTCTCTTTGTTTCCTCAAATTTTTAATGCATATCTTTTACAACTTTTGTAGTAAAGTATTCTAATGACTTGCTTATGACACTCCATAGAATATATCATGTTTAGTACCTTGGACATTATAGCTTATTTACTTAAATCTCTGATATATTTTATGTCTCTTGTGTTCAGACTGGGTAACTCGGTTGGTAGAGTGTTGGTCATGCACTATCAATTTAAACCTCATATAGGTTTGAATCCCATGTAAGTTTGTTTTTATTTTACTAGTATGCATTGTGGTTTGTGGCTCAATACCATGTAATGCATATGTCTTTTAACAACAGTAGTCAAGTCTTCCAATGTACTTGTTAGTGAAACCCAATAGATAGCTTTATTTTCTCTTTGTTTCTTCAAATATTGAATGCATATGTCTTATAACTTTAGAAGTAAAGTATTCTAATGACTTGCTTATGACACCCCATAGAATATATCATGTTTAGTACCTTAGACATTGTAGCTTATTTACTTAAATCTCTGATATATTTGTTGCCTTCAGTGTTCAGACTGGGTAGCTCAGTTGGTAGAGTGTTGGTCTTGCACTATCAATGTAGATCAGTTGGTAAAGTGTTGGTCTTGCACTATCAATTTAAACCTCATATAGGTTTGAATCCCATGTAAGTTTATTTTTATTTTACTAGTATGCATTGTGGTTTGTGGCTCAATACCATGTAATGCATATGTCTTTTAACAACAGTAGTCAAGTTTTCCAATGTACTTGTTAGTGAAACCAAATAGATAGCTTTATTTTCTCTTTGTTTCCTCAAATTTTTAATGCATATCTTTTACAACTTTTGTAGTAAAGTATTCTAATGACTTGCTTATGACACCCCATAGAATATATCATGTTTAGTACCTTGGACATTGTAGCTTATTTACTTAAATCTCTGATATATTTTATGTATGTTGTGTTCAGACTGGGTAGCTCAGTAGGTAGAGTGTTGGTCTTGCACTATCAATGTAAACCTAACATAGGTTTGAATCCCATGTAAGTTTATATTTATTTTACTAGTATGCATTGTGGTTTGTGGCTCAATACCATGTAATGCATATGTCATTTAACAACAGTAGTCAAGTTTTCCAATGTACTTGTTAGTGAAACCCAATAGATAGCTTTATTTTCTCTTTGTTTCCTCAAATTTTTAATGCATATCTTTTACAACTTTTGTAGTAAAGTATTCTAATGACTTGCTTATGACACCCCATAGAATATATCATGTTTAGTACCTTAGACATTATAGCTTATTTACTTAAATCTCTGATATATTTTATGTCTATTGTGTTCAGACTGGGTAACTCGGTTGGTAGAGTGTTGGTCATGCACTATCAATTTAAACCTCATATAGGTTTGAATCCCATGTAAGTTTGTTTTTATTTTACTAGTATGCATTGTGGTTTGTGGCTCAATACCATGTAATGCATATGTCTTTTAACAACAGTAGTCAAGTCTTCCAATGTACTTGTTAGTGAAACCCAATAGATAGCTTTATTTTCTCTTTGTTTCTTCAAATATTGAATGCATATGTCTTATAACTTTAGAAGTAAAGTATTCTAATGACTTGCTTATGACACCCCATAGAATATATCATGTTTAGTACCTTAGACATTGTAGCTTATTTACTTAAATCTCTGATATATTTGTTGCCTTCAGTGTTCAGACTGGGTAGCTCAGTTGGTAGAGTGTTGGTCTTGCACTATCAATGTAGATCAGTTGGTAAAGTGTTGGTCTTGCACTATCAATTTAAACCTCATATAGGTTTGAATCCCATGTAAGTTTATTTTTATTTTACTAGTATGCATTGTGGTTTGTGGCTCAATACCATGTAATGCATATGTCTTTTAACAACAGTAGTCAAGTTTTCCAATGTACGTGTTAGTGAAACCAAATAGATAGCTTTATTTTCTCTTTGTTTCCTCAAATTTTTTATGCATATATTTTACAACTTTTGTAGTAAAGTATTCTAATGACTTGCTTATGACACCCCATGGAATATATCATGTTTAGTACCTTGGACATTGTAGCTTATTTACTTAAATCTCTGATATATTTTGTGTCTTTTGTGTTCCGACTGGGTAGCTCAGTTGGTAGAGTGTTGGTCTTGCACTTTCAATGTACACCTCACATAGGTTTGAGTCCCATGTAAGTTTATTTTTATTTTACTAGTCTGCATTGTGGTTTGTGGCTCAATACCATGTAATTCATGTCTTTTAACAACAGTAGTCAAGTCTTCCAATGTACTTGTTAGTGAAACCCAATAGATAGCTTTATTTTCTCTTTGTTTCCTCAAATTTTTAATGCATATCTTTTACAACTTTTGTAGTAAAGTATTCTAATGACTTGCTTATGACACCCCATAGAATATATCATGTTTAGTACCTTGGACATTGTAGCTTATTTACTTAAATCTCTGATATATTTTATGTATGTTGTGTTCAGACTGGGTAGCTCAGTAGGTAGAGTGTTGGTCTTCCACTATCAATGTAAACCTAACATAGGTTTGAATCCCATGTAAGTTTATTTTTATTTTACTAGTATGCATTGTGGTTTGTGGCTCAATACCATGTAATGCATATGTCTTTTAACAACAGTAGTCAAGTTTTCCAATGTACTTGTTAGTGAAACCAAATAGATAGCTTTATTTTCTCTTTGTTTCCTCAAATTTTTTATGCATATCTTTTACAACTTTTGTAGTAAAGTATTCTAATGACTTGCTTATGACACCCCATGGAATATATCATGTTTAGTACCTTGGACATTGTAGCTTATTTACTTAAAACTCTGATATATTTTATGTATGTTGTGTTCAGACTGGGTAGCTCAGTAGGTAGAGTGTTGGTCTTGCACTATCAATGTAAACCTAACATAGGTTTGAATCCCATGTAAGTTTATTTTTATTTTACTAGTATGCATTGTGGTTTGTGGCTCAATACCATGTAATGCATATGTCTTTTAACAACAGTAGTCAAGTTTTCCAATGTACTTGTTAGTGAAACCCAATAGATAGCTTTATTTTCTCTTTGTTTCCTCAAATTTTTAATGCATATCTTTTACAACTTTTGTAGTAAAGTATTCTAATGACTTGCTTATGACACTCCATAGAATATATCATGTTTAGTACCTTGGACATTATAGCTTATTTACTTAAATCTCTGATATATTTTATGTCTCTTGTGTTCAGACTGGGTAACTCGGTTGGAAGAGTGTTGGTCATGCACTATCAATTTAAACCTCATATAGGTTTGAATCCCATGTAAGTTTGTTTTTATTTTACTAGTATGCATTGTGGTTTGTGGCTCAATACCATGTAATGCATATGTCTTTTAACAACAGTAGTCAAGTCTTCCAATGTACTTGTTAGTGAAACCCAATAGATAGCTTTATTTTCTCTTTGTTTCTTCAAATATTGAATGCATATGTCTTATAACTTTAGAAGTAAAGTATTCTAATGACTTGCTTATGACACCCCATAGAATATATCATGTTTAGTACCTTAGACATTGTAGCTTATTTACTTAAATCTCTGATATATTTGTTGCCTTCAGTGTTCAGACTGGGTAGCTCAGTTGGTAGAGTGTTGGTCTTGCACTATCAATGTAGATCAGTTGGTAAAGTGTTGGTCTTGCACTATCAATTTAAACCTCATATAGGTTTGAATCCCATGTAAGTTTATTTTTATTTTACTAGTATGCATTGTGGTTTGTGGCTCAATACCATGTAATGCATATGTCTTTTAACAACAGTAGTCAAGTTTTCCAATGTACTTGTTAGTGAAACCAAATAGATAGCTTTATTTTCTCTTTGTTTCTTCAAATATTGAATGCATATGTCTTATAACTTTAGAAGTAAAGTATTCTAATGACTTGCTTATGACACCCCATAGAATATATCATGTTTAGTACCTTAGACATTGTAGCTTATTTACTTAAATCTCTGATATATTTGTTGTCTTCTGTGTTCAGACTGGGTAGCTCAGTTGGTAGAGTGTTGGTCTTGCACTATCAATGTAGATCAGTTGGTGAAGTGTTGGACTTGCACTATCAATTTAAACCTCATATAGGTTTTAATCCCATGTAAGTTTATTTTTATTTTACTAGTATGCATTGTGGTTTGTGGCTCAATACCATGTAATGCATATGTCTTTTAACAACAGTAGTCAAGTTTTCCAATGTACTTGTTAGTGAAACCAAATAGATAGCTTTATTTTCTCTTTGTTTCCTCATATTTTTTATGCATATCTTTTACAACTTTTGTAGTAAAGTATTCTAATGACTTGCTTATGACACCCCATGGAATATATCATGTTTAGTACCTTGGACATTGTAGCTTATTTACTTAAATCTCTGATATATTTTATGTATGTTGTGTTCAGACTGGGTAGCTCAGTAGGTAGAGTGTTGGTCTTGCACTATCAATGTAAACCTAACATAGGTTTGAATCCCATGTAAGTTTATTTTTATTTTACTAGTCTGCATTGTGGTTTGTGGCTCAATACCATGTAATTCATATGTCTTTTAACAACAGTAGTCAAGTTTTCCAATGTACTTGTTAGTGAAACCCAATAGATAGCTTTATTTTCTCTTTGTTTCCTCAAATTTTTAATGCATATCTTTTACAACTTTTGTAGTAAAGTATTCTAATGACTTGCTTATGACACTCCATAGAATATATCATGTTTAGTACCTTGGACATTATAGCTTATTTACTTAAATCTCTGATATATTTTATGTCTCTTGTGTTCAGACTGGGTAACTCGGTTGGTAGAGTGTTGGTCATGCACTATCAATTTAAACCTCATATAGGTTTGAATCCCATGTAAGTTTGTTTTTATTTTACTAGTATGCATTGTGGTTTGTGGCTCAATACCATGTAATGCATATGTCTTTTAACAACAGTAGTCAAGTCTTCCAATGTACTTGTTAGTGAAACCCAATAGATAGCTTTATTTTCTCTTTGTTTCTTCAAATATTGAATGCATATGTCTTATAACTTTAGAAGTAAAGTATTCTAATGACTTGCTTATGACACCCCATAGAATATATCATGTTTAGTACCTTAGACATTGTAGCTTATTTACTTAAATCTCTGATATATTTGTTGCCTTCAGTGTTCAGACTGGGTAGCTCAGTTGGTAGAGTGTTGGTCTTGCACTATCAATGTAGATCAGTTGGTAAAGTGTTGGTCTTGCACTATCAATTTAAACCTCATATAGGTTTGAATCCCATGTAAGTTTATTTTTATTTTACTAGTATGCATTGTGGTTTGTGGCTCAATACCATGTAATGCATATGTCTTTTAACAACAGTAGTCAAGTTTTCCAATGTACTTGTTAGTGAAACCAAATAGATAGCTTTATTTTCTCTTTGTTTCTTCAAATATTGAATGCATATGTCTTATAACTTTAGAAGTAAAGTATTCTAATGACTTGCTTATGACACCCCATAGAATATATCATGTTTAGTACCTTAGACATTGTAGCTTATTTACTTAAATCTCTGATATATTTGTTGTCTTCTGTGTTCAGACTGGGTAGCTCAGTTGGTAGAGTGTTGGTCTTGCACTATCAATGTAGATCAGTTGGTGAAGTGTTGGACTTGCACTATCAATTTAAACCTCATATAGGTTTTAATCCCATGTAAGTTTATTTTTATTTTACTAGTATGCATTGTGGTTTGTGGCTCAATACCATGTAATGCATATGTCTTTTAACAACAGTAGTCAAGTTTTCCAATGTACTTGTTAGTGAAACCAAATAGATAGCTTTATTTTCTCTTTGTTTCCTCAAATTTTTTATGCATATCTTTTACAACTTTTGTAGTAAAGTATTCTAATGACTTGCTTATGACACCCCATAGAATATATCATGTTTAGTACCTTGGACATTGTAGCTTATTTACTTAAATCTCTGATATATTTTATGTATGTTGTGTTCAGACTGGGTAGCTCAGTAGGTAGAGTGTTGGTCTTGCACTATCAATGTAAACCTAACATAGGTTTGAATCCCATGTAAGTTTATTTTTATTTTACTAGTATGCATTGTGGTTTGTGGCTCAATACCATGTAATGCATATGTCTTTTAACAACAGTAGTCAAGTTTTCCAATGTACTTGTTAGTGAAACCAAATAGATAGCTTTATTTTCTCTTTGTTTCCTCATATTTTTTATGCATATCTTTTACAACTTTTGTAGTAAAGTATTCTAATGACTTGCTTATGACACCCCATGGAATATATCATGTTTAGTACCTTGGACATTGTAGCTTATTTACTTAAATCTCTGATATATTTTATGTATGTTGTGTTCAGACTGGGTAGCTCAGTAGGTAGAGTGTTGGTCTTGCACTATCAATGTAAACCTAACATAGGTTTGAATCCCATGTAAGTTTATTTTTATTTTACTAGTCTGCATTGTGGTTTGTGGCTCAATACCATGTAATTCATATGTCTTTTAACAACAGTAGTCAAGTTTTCCAATGTACTTGTTAGTGAAACCCAATAGATAGCTTTATTTTCTCTTTGTTTCCTCAAATTTTTAATGCATATCTTTTACAACTTTTGTAGTAAAGTATTCTAATGACTTGCTTATGACACTCCATAGAATATATCATGTTTAGTACCTTGGACATTATAGCTTATTTACTTAAATCTCTGATATATTTTATGTCTCTTGTGTTCAGACTGGGTAACTCGGTTGGTAGAGTGTTGGTCATGCACTATCAATTTAAACCTCATATAGGTTTGAATCCCATGTAAGTTTGTTTTTATTTTACTAGTATGCATTGTGGTTTGTGGCTCAATACCATGTAATGCATATGTCTTTTAACAACAGTAGTCAAGTCTTCCAATGTACTTGTTAGTGAAACCAAATAGATAGCTTTATTTTCTCTTTGTTTCTTCAAATATTGAATGCATATGTCTTATAACTTTAGAAGTAAAGTATTCTAATGACTTGCTTATGACACCCCATAGAATATATCATGTTTAGTACCTTAGACATTGTAGCTTATTTACTTAAATCTCTGATATATTTGTTGCCTTCAGTGTTCAGACTGGGTAGCTCAGTTGGTAGAGTGTTGGTCTTGCACTATCAATGTAGATCAGTTGGTAAAGTGTTGGTCTTGCACTATCAATTTAAACCTCATATAAGTTTGAATCCCATGTAAGTTTATTTTTATTTTACTAGTATGCATTGTGGTTTGTGGCTCAATACCATGTAATGCATATGTCTTTTAACAACAGTAGTCAAGTCTTCCAATGTACTTGTTAGTGAAACCCAATAGATAGCTTTATTTTCTCTTTGTTTCTTCAAATATTGAATGCATATGTCTTATAACTTTAGAAGTAAAGTATTCTAATGACTTGCTTATGACACCCCATAGAATATATCATGTTTAGTACCTTAGACATTGTAGCTTATTTACTTAAATCTCTGATATATTTGTTGTCTTCTGTGTTCAGACTGGGTAGCTCAGTTGGTAGAGTGTTGGTCTTGCACTATCAATGTAGATCAGTTGGTGAAGTGTTGGACTTGCACTATCAATTTAAACCTCATATAGGTTTTAATCCCATGTAAGTTTATTTTTATTTTACTAGTATGCATTGTGGTTTGTGGCTCAATACCATGTAATGCATATGTCTTTTAACAACAGTAGTCAAGTTTTCCAATGTACTTGTTAGTGAAACCAAATAGATAGCTTTATTTTCTCTTTGTTTCCTCAAATTTTTTATGCATATCTTTTACAACTTTTGTAGTAAAGTATTCTAATGACTTGCTTATGACACCCCATAGAATATATCATGTTTAGTACCTTGGACATTGTAGCTTAATTACTTAAATCTCTGATATATTTTATGTATGTTGTGTTCAGACTGGGTAGCTCAGTAGGTAGAGTGTTGGTCTTGCACTATCAATGTAAACCTAACATAGGTTTGAATCCCATGTAAGTTTATTTTTATTTTACTAGTATGCATTGTGGTTTGTGGCTCAATACCATGTAATGCATATGTCTTTTAACAACAGTAGTCAAGTTTTCCAATGTACTTGTTAGTGAAACCAAATAGATAGCTTTATTTTCTCTTTGTTTCCTCATATTTTTTATGCATATCTTTTACAACTTTTGTAGTAAAGTATTCTAATGACTTGCTTATGACACCCCATGGAATATATCATGTTTAGTACCTTGGACATTGTAGCTTATTTAATTAAATCTCTGATATATTTTATGTATGTTGTGTTCAGACTGGGTAGCTCAGTAGGTAGAGTGTTGGTCTTGCACTATCAATGTAAACCTAACATAGGTTTGAATCCCATGTAAGTTTATTTTTATTTTACTAGTCTGCATTGTGGTTTGTGGCTCAATACCATGTAATTCATATGTCTTTTAACAACAGTAGTCAAGTTTTCCAATGTACTTGTTAGTGAAACCCAATAGATAGCTTTATTTTCTCTTTGTTTCCTCAAATTTTTAATGCATATCTTTTACAACTTTTGTAGTAAAGTATTCTAATGACTTGCTTATGACACTCCATAGAATATATCATGTTTAGTACCTTGGACATTATAGCTTATTTACTTAAATCTCTGATATATTTTATGTCTCTTGTGTTCAGACTGGGTAACTCGGTTGGTAGAGTGTTGGTCATGCACTATCAATTTAAACCTCATATAGGTTTGAATCCCATGTAAGTTTGTTTTTATTTTACTAGTATGCATTGTGGTTTGTGGCTCAATACCATGTAATGCATATGTCTTTTAACAACAGTAGTCAAGTCTTCCAATGTACTTGTTAGTGAAACCCAATAGATAGCTTTATTTTCTCTTTGTTTCTTCAAATATTGAATGCATATGTCTTATAACTTTAGAAGTAAAGTATTCTAATGACTTGCTTATGACACCCCATAGAATATATCATGTTTAGTACCTTAGACATTGTAGCTTATTTACTTAAATCTCTGATATATTTGTTGCCTTCAGTGTTCAGACTGGGTAGCTCAGTTGGTAGAGTGTTGGTCTTGCACTATCAATGTAGATCAGTTGGTAAAGTGTTGGTCTTGCACTATCAATTTAAACCTCATATAGGTTTGAATCCCATGTAAGTTTATTTTTATTTTACTAGTATGCATTGTGGTTTGTGGCTCAATACCATGTAATGCATATGTCTTTTAACAACAGTAGTCAAGTTTTCCAATGTACTTGTTAGTGAAACCAAATAGATAGCTTTATTTTCTCTTTGTTTCCTCAAATTTTTAATGCATATCTTTTACAACTTTTGTAGTAAAGTATTCTAATGACTTGCTTATGACACCCCATAGAATATATCATGTTTAGTACCTTGGACATTGTAGCTTATTTACTTAAATCTCTGATATATTTTATGTATGTTGTGTTCAGACTGGGTAGCTCAGTAGGTAGAGTGTTGGTCTTGCACTATCAATGTAAACCTAACATAGGTTTGAATCCCATGTAAGTTTATATTTATTTTACTAGTATGCATTGTGGTTTGTGGCTCAATACCATGTAATGCATATGTCATTTAACAACAGTAGTCAAGTTTTCCAATGTACTTGTTAGTGAAACCCAATAGATAGCTTTATTTTCTCTTTGTTTCCTCAAATTTTTAATGCATATCTTTTACAACTTTTGTAGTAAAGTATTCTAATGACTTGCTTATGACACCCCATGGAATATATCATGTTTAGTACCTTGGACATTGTAGCTTATTTACTTAAATCTCTGATATATTTTGTGTCTATTGTGTTCTGACTGGGTAGCTCAGTTGGTAGAGTGTTGGTCTTGCACTTTTAATGTACACCTCACATAGGTTTGAGTCCCATGTAAGTTTATTTTTATTTTACTAGTCTGCATTGTGGTTTGTGGCTCAATACCATGTAATTCATATGTCTTTTAACAACAGTAGTCAAGTCTTCCAATGTACTTGTTAGTGAAACCCAATAGATAGCTTTATTTTCTCTTTGTTTCCTCAAATTTTTAATGCATATCTTTTACAACTTTTGTAGTAAAGTATTCTAATGACTTGTTTATGACACCCCATAGAATATATCATGTTTAGTAACTTGGACATTGTAGCTTATTTACTTAAATCTCTGATATATTTTAAATATTTTGTGTTCAGACTGGGTAGCTCAGTTGGTAGAGCGTTGGTCTTGCACTATCAATGTAAACCTCACATAGGTTTGAATCCCATGTAAGTTTGTTTTTATTTTATTTTAGTCTGCATTGTGGTTTGTGGCTCAATACCATGTAATGCATATGTCTGTTAACAACAGTAGTCAAGTTTTCCAATGTACTTGTTAGTGAAACCCAATAGATAGCTTTATTTTCTCTTTGTTTCCTCAAATTTTTAATGCATATCTTTTACAACTTTTGTAGTAAAGTATTCTAATGACTTGCTTATGACACTCCATAGAATATATCATGTTTAGTACCTTGGACATTATAGCTTATTTACTTAAATCTCTGATATATTTTATGTCTCTTGTGTTCAGACTGGGTAACTCGGTTGGTAGAGTGTTGGTCATGCACTATCAATTTAAACCTCATATAGGTTTGAATCCAATGTAAGTTTGTTTTTATTTTACTAGTATGCATTGTGGTTTGTGGCTCAATACCATGTAATGCATATGTCTTTTAACAACAGTAGTCAAGTCTTCCAATGTACTTGTTAGTGAAACCCAATAGATAGCTTTATTTTCTCTTTGTTTCTTCAAATATTGAATGCATATGTCTTATAACTTTAGAAGTAAAGTATTCTAATGACTTGCTTATGACACCCCATAGAATATATCATGTTTAGTACCTTAGACATTGTAGCTTATTTACTTAAATCTCTGATATATTTGTTGCCTTCAGTGTTCAGACTGGGTAGCTCAGTTGGTAGAGTGTTGGTCTTGCACTATCAATGTAGATCAGTTGGTAAAGTGTTGGTCTTGCACTATCAATTTAAACCTCATATAGGTTTGAATCCCATGTAAGTTTATTTTTATTTTACTAGTATGCATTGTGGTTTGTGGCTCAATACCATGTAATGCATATGTCTTTTAACAACAGTAGTCAAGTTTTCCAATGTACTTGTTAGTGAAACCAAATAGATAGCTTTATTTTCTCTTTGTTTCCTCAAATTTTTTATGCATATATTTTACAACTTTTGTAGTAAAGTATTCTAATGACTTGCTTATGACACCCCATGGAATATATCATGTTTAGTACCTTGGACATTGTAGCTTATTTACTTAAATCTCTGATATATTTTGTGTCTTTTGTGTTCCGACTGGGTAGCTCAGTTGGTAGAGTGTTGGTCTTGCACTTTCAATGTACACCTCACATAGGTTTGAGTCCCATGTAAGTTTATTTTTATTTTACTAGTCTGCATTGTGGTTTGTTGCTCTATACCATGTAATTCATATGTCTTTTAACAACAGTAGTCAAGTCTTCCAATGTACTTGTTAGTGAAACCCAATAGATAGCTTTATTTTCTCTTTGTTTCCTCAAATTTTTAATGCATATCTTTTACAACTTTTGTAGTAAAGTATTCTAATGACTTGTTTATGACACCCCATAGAATATATCATGTTTAGTAACTTGGACATTGTAGCTTATTTACTTAAATCTCTGATATATTTTAAATATTTTGTGTTCAGACTGGGTAGCTCAGTTGGTAGAGCGTTGGTCTTGCACTATCAATGTAAACCTCACATAGGTTTGAATCCCATGTAAGTTTGTTTTTATTTTACTAGTCTGCATTGTGGTTTGTGGCTCAATACCATGTAATGCATATGTTTTTTAACAACAGTAGTCAAGTCTTCCAATGTACTTGTTAGTGAAACCCAATAGATAGCTTTATTTTCTCTTTGTTTCTTCAAATATTGAATGCATATGTCTTATAACTTTAGAAGTAAAGTATTCTAATGACTTGCTTATGACACCCCATAGAATATATCATGTTTAGTACCTTAGACATTGTAGCTTATTTACTTAAATATCTGATATATTTGTTGTCTTCTGTGTTCAGACTGGGTAGCTCAGTTGGTAGAGTGTTGGTCTTGTACTATCAATGTAGATCAGTTGGTAAAGTGTTGGACTTGCACTATCAATTTAAACCTCATATAGGTTGTAATCCCATGTAAGTTTATTTTTATTTTACTAGTATGCATTGTGGTTTGTGGCTCAATACCATGTAATGCATATGTCTTTTAACAACAGTAGTCAAGTTTTCCAATGTACTTGTTAGTGAAACCCAATAGATAGCTTTATTTTCTCTTTGTTTCCTCAAATTTTTTATGCATATCTTTTACAACTTTTGTAGTAAAGTATTCTAATGACTTGCTTATGACACCCCATGGAATATATCATGTTTAGTACCTTGGACATTGTAGCTTATTTACTTAAATCTCTGATATATTTTGTGTCTTTTGTGTTCTGACTGGGTAGCTCAGTTGGTAGAGTGTTGGTCTTGCACTTTCAATGTACACCTCACATAGGTTTGAGTCCCATGTAAGTTTATTTTTATTTTACTAGTCTGCATTGTGGTTTGTGGCTCAATACCATGTAATTCATATGTCTTTTAACAACAGTAGTCAAGTCTTCCAATGTACTTGTTAGTGAAACCCAATAGATAGCTTTATTTTCTCTTTGTTTCCACAAATTTTTAATGCATATCTTTTACAACTTTTGTAGTAAAGTATTCTAATGACTTGTTTATGACACCCCATAGAATATATCATGTTTAGTAACTTGGACATTGTAGCTTATTTACTTAAATCTCTGATATATTTTAAATATTTTGGGTTCAGACTGGGTAGCTCAGTTGGTAGAGCGTTGGTCTTGCACTATCAATGTAAACCTCACATAGGTTTGAATCCCATGTAAGTTTGTTTTTATTTTACTAGTCTGCATTGTGGTTTGGGGCTCAATACCATGTAATGCATATGTCTGTTAACAACAGTAGTCAAGTTTTCCAATGTACTTGTTAGTGAAACCCAATAGATAGCTTTATTTTCTCTTTGTTTCCTCAAATTTTTAATGCATATCTTTTACAACTTTTGTAGTAAAGTATTCTAATGACTTGCTTATGACACTCCATAGAATATATCATGTTTAGTACCTTGGACATTATAGCTTATTTACTTAAATCTCTGATATATTTTATGTCTCTTGTGTTCAGACTGGGTAACTCGGTTGGTAGAGTGTTGGTCATGCACTATCAATTTAAACCTCATATAGGTTTGAATCCCATGTAAGTTTGTTTTTATTTTACTAGTATGCATTGTGGTTTGTGGCTCAATACCATGTAATGCATATGTCTTTTAACAACAGTAGTCAAGTCTTCCAATGTACTTGTTAGTGAAACCCAATAGATAGCTTTATTTTCTCTTTGTTTCTTCAAATATTGAATGCATATGTCTTATAACTTTAGAAGTAAAGTATTCTAATGACTTGCTTATGACACCCCATAGAATATATCATGTTTAGTACCTTAGGCATTGTAGCTTATTTACTTAAATCTCTGATATATTTGTTGCCTTCAGTGTTCAGACTGGGTAGCTCAGTTGGTAGAGTGTTGGTCTTGCACTATCAATGTAGATCAGTTGGTAAAGTGTTGGTCTTGCACTATCAATTTAAACCTCATATAGGTTTGAATCCCATGTAAGTTTATTTTTATTTTACTAGTATGCATTGTGGTTTGTGGCTCAATACCATGTAATGCATATGTCTTTTAACAACAGTAGTCAAGTTTTCCAATGTACTTGTTAGTGAAACCAAATAGATAGCTTTATTTTCTCTTTGTTTCCTCAAATTTTTTATGCATATATTTTACAACTTTTGTAGTAAAGTATTCTAATGACTTGCTTATGACACCCCATGGAATATATCATGTTTAGTACCTTGGACATTGTAGCTTATTTACTTAAATCTCTGATATATTTTAAATATTTTGTGTACAGACTGGGTAGCTCAGTTGGTAGAGCGTTGGTCTTGCACTATCAATGTAAACCTCACATAGGTTTGAATCCCATGTAAGTTTGTTTTTATTTTACTAGTCTGCATTGTGGTTTGTGGCTCAATACCATGTAATGCATATGTCTGTTAACAACAGTAGTCAAGTTTTCCAATGTACTTGTTAGTGAAACCCAATAGATAGCTTTATTTTCTCTTTGTTTCCTCAAATTTTTAATGCATATCTTTTACAACTTTTGTAGTAAAGTATTCTAATGACTTGCTTATGACACTCCATAGAATATATCATGTTTAGTACCTTGGACATTATAGCTTATTTACTTAAATCTCTGATATATTTTATGTCTCTTGTGTTCAGACTGGGTAACTCGGTTGGTAGAGTGTTGGTCATGCACTATCAATTTAAACCTCATATAGGTTTGAATCCCATGTAAGTTTGTTTTTATTTTACTAGTATGCATTGTGGTTTGTGGCTCAATACCATGTAATGCATATGTCTTTTAACAACAGTAGTCAAGTCTTCCAATGTACTTGTTAGTGAAACCCAATAGATAGCTTTATTTTCTCTTTGTTTCTTCAAATATTGAATGCATATGTCTTATAACTTTAGAAGTAAAGTATTCTAATGACTAGCTTATGACACCCCATAGAATATATCATGTTTAGTACCTTAGACATTGTAGCTTATTTACTTAAATCTCTGATATATTTGTTGCCTTCAGTGTTCAGACTGGGTAGCTCAGTTGGTAGAGTGTTGGTCTTGCACTATCAATGTAGATCAGTTGGTAAAGTGTTGGTCTTGCACTATCAATTTAAACCTCATATAGGTTTGAATCCCATGTAAGTTTATTTTTATTTTACTAGTATGCATTGTGGTTTGTGGCTCAATACCATGTAATGCATATGTCTTTTAACAACAGTAGTCAAGTTTTCCAATGTACTTGTTAGTGAAACCAAATAGATAGCTTTATTTTCTCTTTGTTTCCTCAAATTTTTTATGCATATCTTTTACAACTTTTGTAGTAAAGTATTCTAATGACTTGCTTATGACACCCCATGGAATATATCATGTTTAGTACCTTGGACATTGTAGCTTATTTACTTAAATCTCTGATATATTTTATGTATGTTGTGTTTAGACTGGGTAGCTCAGTAGGTAGAGTGTTGGTCTTGCACTATCAATGTAAACCTAACATAGGTTTGATTCCCATGTAAGTTTATTTTTATTTTACTAGTCTGCATTGTGGTTTGTGGCTCAATATCATGTAATTCATATGTCTTTTAACAACAGTAGTCAAG
Source organism: Pseudophryne corroboree (assembly GCF_028390025.1). NCBI lineage: Eukaryota > Metazoa > Chordata > Amphibia > Anura > Myobatrachidae > Pseudophryne > Pseudophryne corroboree. The sequence continues at coordinate 49,153 of NW_026968770.1, forward strand.
TTTTCCAATGTACTTGTTAGTGAAACCCAATAGATAGCTTTATTTTCTCTTTGTTTCCACAAATTTTTAATGCATATCTTTTACAACTTTTGTAGTAAAGTATTCTAATGACTTGTTTATGACACCCCATAGAATATATCATGTTTAGTAACTTGGACATTGTAGCTTATTTACTTAAATCTCTGATATATTTTAAATATTTTGGGTTCAGACTGGGTAGCTCAGTTGGTAGAGCGTTGGTCTTGCACTATCAATGTAAACCTCACATAGGTTTGAATCCCATGTAAGTTTGTTTTTATTTTACTAGTCTGCATTGTGGTTTGGGGCTCAATACCATGTAATGCATATGTCTGTTAACAACAGTAGTCAAGTTTTCCAATGTACTTGTTAGTGAAACCCAATAGATAGCTTTATTTTCTCTTTGTTTCCTCAAATTTTTAATGCATATCTTTTACAACTTTTGTAGTAAAGTATTCTAATGACTTGCTTATGACACTCCATAGAATATATCATGTTTAGTACCTTGGACATTATAGCTTATTTACTTAAATCTCTGATATATTTTATGTCTCTTGTGTTCAGACTGGGTAACTCGGTTGGTAGAGTGTTGGTCATGCACTATCAATTTAAACCTCATATAGGTTTGAATCCCATGTAAGTTTGTTTTTATTTTACTAGTATGCATTGTGGTTTGTGGCTCAATACCATGTAATGCATATGTCTTTTAACAACAGTAGTCAAGTCTTCCAATGTACTTGTTAGTGAAACCCAATAGATAGCTTTATTTTCTCTTTGTTTCTTCAAATATTGAATGCATATGTCTTATAACTTTAGAAGTAAAGTATTCTAATGACTTGCTTATGACACCCCATAGAATATATCATGTTTAGTACCTTAGGCATTGTAGCTTATTTACTTAAATCTCTGATATATTTGTTGCCTTCAGTGTTCAGACTGGGTAGCTCAGTTGGTAGAGTGTTGGTCTTGCACTATCAATGTAGATCAGTTGGTAAAGTGTTGGTCTTGCACTATCAATTTAAACCTCATATAGGTTTGAATCCCATGTAAGTTTATTTTTATTTTACTAGTATGCATTGTGGTTTGTGGCTCAATACCATGTAATGCATATGTCTTTTAACAACAGTAGTCAAGTTTTCCAATGTACTTGTTAGTGAAACCAAATAGATAGCTTTATTTTCTCTTTGTTTCCTCAAATTTTTTATGCATATATTTTACAACTTTTGTAGTAAAGTATTCTAATGACTTGCTTATGACACCCCATGGAATATATCATGTTTAGTACCTTGGACATTGTAGCTTATTTACTTAAATCTCTGATATATTTTGTGTCTTTTGTGTTCCGACTGGGTAGCTCAGTTGGTAGAGTGTTGGTCTTGCACTTTCAATGTACACCTCACATAGGTTTGAGTCCCATGTAAGTTTATTTTTATTTTACTAGTCTGCATTGTGGTTTGTGGCTCAATACCATGTAATTCATATGTCTTTTAACAACAGTAGTCAAGTCTTCCAATGTACTTGTTAGTGAAACCCAATAGATAGCTTTATTTTCTCTTTGTTTCCTCAAATTTTTAATGCATATCTTTTACAACTTTTGTAGTAAAGTATTCTAATGACTTGTTTATGACACCCCATAGAATATATCATGTTTAGTAACTTGGACATTGTAGCTTATTTACTTAAATCTCTGATATATTTTAAATATTTTGTGTACAGACTGGGTAGCTCAGTTGGTAGAGCGTTGGTCTTGCACTATCAATGTAAACCTCACATAGGTTTGAATCCCATGTAAGTTTGTTTTTATTTTACTAGTCTGCATTGTGGTTTGTGGCTCAATACCATGTAATGCATATGTCTGTTAACAACAGTAGTCAAGTTTTCCAATGTACTTGTTAGTGAAACCCAATAGATAGCTTTATTTTCTCTTTGTTTCCTCAAATTTTTAATGCATATCTTTTACAACTTTTGTAGTAAAGTATTCTAATGACTTGCTTATGACACTCCATAGAATATATCATGTTTAGTACCTTGGACATTATAGCTTATTTACTTAAATCTCTGATATATTTTATGTCTCTTGTGTTCAGACTGGGTAACTCGGTTGGTAGAGTGTTGGTCATGCACTATCAATTTAAACCTCATATAGGTTTGAATCCCATGTAAGTTTGTTTTTATTTTACTAGTATGCATTGTGGTTTGTGGCTCAATACCATGTAATGCATATGTCTTTTAACAACAGTAGTCAAGTCTTCCAATGTACTTGTTAGTGAAACCCAATAGATAGCTTTATTTTCTCTTTGTTTCTTCAAATATTGAATGCATATGTCTTATAACTTTAGAAGTAAAGTATTCTAATGACTTGCTTATGACACCCCATAGAATATATCATGTTTAGTACCTTAGACATTGTAGCTTATTTACTTAAATCTCTGATATATTTGTTGCCTTCAGTGTTCAGACTGGGTAGCTCAGTTGGTAGAGTGTTGGTCTTGCACTATCAATGTAGATCAGTTGGTAAAGTGTTGGTCTTGCACTATCAATTTAAACCTCATATAGGTTTGAATCCCATGTAAGTTTATTTTTATTTTACTAGTATGCATTGTGGTTTGTGGCTCAATACCATGTAATGCATATGTCTTTTAACAACAGTAGTCAAGTTTTCCAATGTACTTGTTAGTGAAACCAAATAGATAGCTTTATTTTCTCTTTGTTTCCTCAAATTTTTTATGCATATCTTTTACAACTTTTGTAGTAAAGTATTCTAATGACTTGCTTATGACACCCCATGGAATATATCATGTTTAGTACCTTGGACATTGTAGCTTATTTACTTAAATCTCTGATATATTTTATGTATGTTGTGTTCAGACTGGGTAGCTCAGTAGGTAGAGTGTTGGTCTTGCACTATCAATGTAAACCTAACATAGGTTTGATTCCCATGTAAGTTTATTTTTATTTTACTAGTCTGCATTGTGGTTTGTGGCTCAATATCATGTAATTCATATGTCTTTTAACAACAGTAGTCAAGTTTTCCAATGTACTTGTTAGTGAAACCCAATAGATAGCTTTATTTTCTCTTTGTTTCCTCAAATTTTTAATGCATATCTTTTACAACTTTTGTAGTAAAGTATTCTAATGACTTGCTTATGACACTCCATAGAATATATCATGTTTAGTACCTTGGACATTATAGCTTATTTACTTAAATCTCTGATATATTTTATGTCTCTTGTGTTCAGACTGGGTAACTCGGTTGGTAGAGTGTTGGTCATGCACTATCAATTTAAACCTCATATAGGTTTGAATCCAATGTAAGTTTGTTTTTATTTTACTAGTATGCATTGTGGTTTGTGGCTCAATACCATGTAATGCATATGTCTTTTAACAACAGTAGTCAAGTCTTCCAATGTACTTGTTAGTGAAACCCAATAGATAGCTTTATTTTCTCTTTGTTTCTTCAAATATTGAATGCATATGTCTTATAACTTTAGAAGTAAAGTATTCTAATGACTTGCTTATGACACCCCATAGAATATATCATGTTTAGTACCTTAGACATTGTAGCTTATTTACTTAAATCTCTGATATATTTGTTGCCTTCAGTGTTCAGACTGGGTAGCTCAGTTGGTAGAGTGTTGGTCTTGCACTATCAATGTAGATCAGTTGGTAAAGTGTTGGTCTTGCACTATCAATTTAAACCTCATATAGGTTTGAATCCCATGTAAGTTTATTTTTATTTTACTAGTATGCATTGTGGTTTGTGGCTCAATACCATGTAATGCATATGTCTTTTAACAACAGTAGTCAAGTTTTCCAATGTACTTGTTAGTGAAACCAAATAGATAGCTTTATTTTCTCTTTGTTTCCTCAAATTTTTTATGCATATATTTTACAACTTTTGTAGTAAAGTATTCTAATGACTTGCTTATGACACCCCATGGAATATATCATGTTTAGTACCTTGGACATTGTAGCTTATTTACTTAAATCTCTGATATATTTTGTGTCTTTCGTGTTCCGACTGGGTAGCTCAGTTGGTAGAGTGTTGGTCTTGCACTTTCAATGTACACCTCACATAGGTTTGAGTCCCATGTAAGTTTATTTTTATTTTACTAGTCTGCATTGTGGTTTGTGGCTCTATACCATGTAATTCATATGTCTTTTAACAACAGTAGTCAAGTCTTCCAATGTACTTGTTAGTGAAACCCAATAGATAGCTTTATTTTCTCTTTGTTTCCTCAAATTTTTAATGCATATCTTTTACAACTTTTGTAGTAAAGTATTCTAATGACTTGTTTATGACACCCCATAGAATATATCATGTTTAGTAACTTGGACATTGTAGCTTATTTACTTAAATCTCTGATATATTTTAAATATTTTGTGTTCAGACTGGGTAGCTCAGTTGGTAGAGCGTTGGTCTTGCACTATCAATGTAAACCTCACATAGGTTTGAATCCCATGTAAGTTTGTTTTTATTTTACTAGTCTGCATTGTGGTTTGTGGCTCAATACCATGTAATGCATATGTTTTTTAACAACAGTAGTCAAGTCTTCCAATGTACTTGTTAGTGAAACCCAATAGATAGCTTTATTTTCTCTTTGTTTCTTCAAATATTGAATGCATATGTCTTATAACTTTAGAAGTAAAGTATTCTAATGACTTGCTTATGACACCCCATAGAATATATCATGTTTAGTACCTTAGACATTGTAGCTTATTTACTTAAATATCTGATATATTTGTTGTCTTCTGTGTTCAGACTGGGTAGCTCAGTTGGTAGAGTGTTGGTCTTGTACTATCAATGTAGATCAGTTGGTAAAGTGTTGGACTTGCACTATCAATTTAAACCTCATATAGGTTGTAATCCCATGTAAGTTTATTTTTATTTTACTAGTATGCATTGTGGTTTGTGGCTCAATACCATGTAATGCATATGTCTTTTAACAACAGTAGTCAAGTTTTCCAATGTACTTGTTAGTGAAACCCAATAGATAGCTTTATTTTCTCTTTGTTTCCTCAAATTTTTTATGCATATCTTTTACAACTTTTGTAGTAAAGTATTCTAATGACTTGCTTATGACACTCCATAGAATATATCATGTTTAGTACCTTGGACATTATAGCTTATTTACTTAAATCTCTGATATATTTTATGTCTCTTGTGTTCAGACTGGGTAACTCGGTTGGTAGAGTGTTGGTCATGCACTATCAATTTAAACCTCATATAGGTTTGAATCCCATGTAAGTTTGTTTTTATTTTACTAGTATGCATTGTGGTTTGTGGCTCAATACCATGTAATGCATATGTCTTTTAACAACAGTAGTCAAGTCTTCCAATGTACTTGTTAGTGAAACCCAATAGATAGCTTTATTTTCTCTTTGTTTCTTCAAATATTGAATGCATATGTCTTATAACTTTAGAAGTAAAGTATTCTAATGACTTGCTTATGACACCCCATAGAATATATCATGTTTAGTACCTTAGGCATTGTAGCTTATTTACTTAAATCTCTGATATATTTGTTGCCTTCAGTGTTCAGACTGGGTAGCTCAGTTGGTAGAGTGTTGGTCTTGCACTATCAATGTAGATCAGTTGGTAAAGTGTTGGTCTTGCACTATCAATTTAAACCTCATATAGGTTTGAATCCCATGTAAGTTTATTTTTATTTTACTAGTATGCATTGTGGTTTGTGGCTCAATACCATGTAATGCATATGTCTTTTAACAACAGTAGTCAAGTTTTCCAATGTACTTGTTAGTGAAACCAAATAGATAGCTTTATTTTCTCTTTGTTTCCTCAAATTTTTTATGCATATATTTTACAACTTTTGTAGTAAAGTATTCTAATGACTTGCTTATGACACCCCATGGAATATATCATGTTTAGTACCTTGGACATTGTAGCTTATTTACTTAAATCTCTGATATATTTTGTGTCTTTTGTGTTCCGACTGGGTAGCTCAGTTGGTAGAGTGTTGGTCTTGCACTTTCAATGTACACCTCACATAGGTTTGAGTCCCATGTAAGTTTATTTTTATTTTACTAGTCTGCATTGTGGTTTGTTGCTCTATACCATGTAATTCATATGTCTTTTAACAACAGTAGTCAAGTCTTCCAATGTACTTGTTAGTGAAACCCAATAGATAGCTTTATTTTCTCTTTGTTTCCTCAAATTTTTAATGCATATCTTTTACAACTTTTGTAGTAAAGTATTCTAATGACTTGTTTATGACACCCCATAGAATATATCATGTTTAGTAACTTGGACATTGTAGCTTATTTACTTAAATCTCTGATATATTTTAAATATTTTGTGTTCAGACTGGGTAGCTCAGTTGGTAGAGCGTTGGTCTTGCACTATCAATGTAAACCTCACATAGGTTTGAATCCCATGTAAGTTTGTTTTTATTTTACTAGTCTGCATTGTGGTTTGTGGCTCAATACCATGTAATGCATATGTTTTTTAACAACAGTAGTCAAGTCTTCCAATGTACTTGTTAGTGAAACCCAATAGATAGCTTTATTTTCTCTTTGTTTCTTCAAATATTGAATGCATATGTCTTATAACTTTAGAAGTAAAGTATTCTAATGACTTGCTTATGACACCCCATAGAATATATCATGTTTAGTACCTTAGACATTGTAGCTTATTTACTTAAATATCTGATATATTTGTTGTCTTCTGTGTTCAGACTGGGTAGCTCAGTTGGTAGAGTGTTGGTCTTGTACTATCAATGTAGATCAGTTGGTAAAGTGTTGGACTTGCACTATCAATTTAAACCTCATATAGGTTGTAATCCCATGTAAGTTTATTTTTATTTTACTAGTATGCATTGTGGTTTGTGGCTCAATACCATGTAATGCATATGTCTTTTAACAACAGTAGTCAAGTTTTCCAATGTACTTGTTAGTGAAACCCAATAGATAGCTTTATTTTCTCTTTGTTTCCTCAAATTTTTTATGCATATCTTTTACAACTTTTGTAGTAAAGTATTCTAATGACTTGCTTATGACACCCCATGGAATATATCATGTTTAGTACCTTGGACATTGTAGCTTATTTACTTAAATCTCTGATATATTTTGTGTCTTTTGTGTTCCGACTGGGTAGCTCAGTTGGTAGAGTGTTGGTCTTGCACTTTCAATGTACACCTCACATAGGTTTGAGTCCCATGTAAGTTTATTTTTATTTTACTAGTCTGCATTGTGGTTTGTGGCTCAATACCATGTAATTCATATGTCTTTTAACAACAGTAGTCAAGTCTTCCAATGTACTTGTTAGTGAAACCCAATAGATAGCTTTATTTTCTCTTTGTTTCCACACATTTTTAATGCATATCTTTTACAACTTTTGTAGTAAAGTATTCTAATGACTTGTTTATGACACCCCATAGAATATATCATGTTTAGTAACTTGGACATTGTAGCTTATTTACTTAAATCTCTGATATATTTTAAATATTTTGGGTTCAGACTGGGTAGCTCAGTTGGTAGAGCGTTGGTCTTGCACTATCAATGTAAACCTCACATAGGTTTGAATCCCATGTAAGTTTGTTTTTATTTTACTAGTCTGCATTGTGGTTTGGGGCTCAATACCATGTAATGCATATGTCTGTTAACAACAGTAGTCAAGTTTTCCAATGTACTTGTTAGTGAAACCCAATAGATAGCTTTATTTTCTCTTTGTTTCCTCAAATTTTTAATGCATATCTTTTACAACTTTTGTAGTAAAGTATTCTAATGACTTGCTTATGACACTCCATAGAATATATCATGTTTAGTACCTTGGACATTATAGCTTATTTACTTAAATCTCTGATATATTTTATGTCTCTTGTGTTCAGACTGGGTAACTCGGTTGGTAGAGTGTTGGTCATGCACTATCAATTTAAACCTCATATAGGTTTGAATCCCATGTAAGTTTGTTTTTATTTTACTAGTATGCATTGTGGTTTGTGGCTCAATACCATGTAATGCATATGTCTTTTAACAACAGTAGTCAAGTCTTCCAATGTACTTGTTAGTGAAACCCAATAGATAGCTTTATTTTCTCTTTGTTTCTTCAAATATTGAATGCATATGTCTTATAACTTTAGAAGTAAAGTATTCTAATGACTTGCTTATGACACCCCATAGAATATATCATGTTTAGTACCTTAGGCATTGTAGCTTATTTACTTAAATCTCTGATATATTTGTTGCCTTCAGTGTTCAGACTGGGTAGCTCAGTTGGTAGAGTGTTGGTCTTGCACTATCAATGTAGATCAGTTGGTAAAGTGTTGGTCTTGCACTATCAATTTAAACCTCATATAGGTTTGAATCCCATGTAAGTTTATTTTTATTTTACTAGTATGCATTGTGGTTTGTGGCTCAATACCATGTAATGCATATGTCTTTTAACAACAGTAGTCAAGTTTTCCAATGTACTTGTTAGTGAAACCAAATAGATAGCTTTATTTTCTCTTTGTTTCCTCAAATTTTTTATGCATATATTTTACAACTTTTGTAGTAAAGTATTCTAATGACTTGCTTATGACACCCCATGGAATATATCATGTTTAGTACCTTGGACATTGTAGCTTATTTACTTAAATCTCTGATATATTTTGTGTCTTTTGTGTTCCGACTGGGTAGCTCAGTTGGTAGAGTGTTGGTCTTGCACTTTCAATGTACACCTCACATAGGTTTGAGTCCCATGTAAGTTTATTTTTATTTTACTAGTCTGCATTGTGGTTTGTGGCTCAATACCATGTAATTCATATGTCTTTTAACAACAGTAGTCAAGTCTTCCAATGTACTTGTTAGTGAAACCCAATAGATAGCTTTATTTTCTCTTTGTTTCCTCAAATTTTTAATGCATATCTTTTACAACTTTTGTAGTAAAGTATTCTAATGACTTGTTTATGACACCTCATAGAATATATCATGTTTAGTAACTTGGACATTGTAGCTTATTTACTTAAATCTCTGATATATTTTAAATATTTTGTGTTCAGACTGGGTAGCTCAGTTGGTAGAGCGTTGGTCTTGCACTATCAATGTAAACCTCACATAGGTTTGAATCCCATGTAAGTTTGTTTTTATTTTACTAGTCTGCATTGTGGTTTGTGGCTCAATACCATGTAATGCATATGTTTTTTAACAACAGTAGTCAAGTCTTCCAATGTACTTGTTAGTGAAACCCAATAGATAGCTTTATTTTCTCTTTGTTTCTTCAAATATTGAATGCATATGTCTTATAACTTTAGAAGTAAAGTATTCTAATGACTTGCTTATGACACCCCATAGAATATATCATGTTTAGTACCTTAGACATTGTAGCTTATTTACTTAAATATCTGATATATTTGTTGTCTTCTGTGTTCAGACTGGGTAGCTCAGTTGGTAGAGTGTTGGTCTTGTACTATCAATGTAGATCAGTTGGTAAAGTGTTGGACTTGCACTATCAATTTAAACCTCATATAGGTTGTAATCCCATGTAAGTTTATTTTTATTTTACTAGTATGCATTGTGGTTTGTGGCTCAATACCATGTAATGCATATGTCTTTTAACAACAGTAGTCAAGTTTTCCAATGTACTTGTTAGTGAAACCCAATAGATAGCTTTATTTTCTCTTTGTTTCCTCAAATTTTTTATGCATATCTTTTACAACTTTTGTAGTAAAGTATTCTAATGACTTGCTTATGACACCCCATGGAATATATCATGTTTAGTACCTTGGACATTGTAGCTTATTTACTTAAATCTCTGATATATTTTGTGTCTTTTGTGTTCCGACTGGGTAGCTCAGTTGGTAGAGTGTTGGTCTTGCACTTTCAATGTACACCTCACATAGGTTTGAGTCCCATGTAAGTTTATTTTTATTTTACTAGTCTGCATTGTGGTTTGTGGCTCAATACCATGTAATTCATATGTCTTTTAACAACAGTAGTCAAGTCTTCCAATGTACTTGTTAGTGAAACCCAATAGATAGCTTTATTTTCTCTTTGTTTCCACAAATTTTTAATGCATATCTTTTACAACTTTTGTAGTAAAGTATTCTAATGACTTGTTTATGACACCCCATAGAATATATCATGTTTAGTAACTTTGACATTGTAGCTTATTTACTTAAATCTCTGATATATTTTAAATATTTTGGGTTCAGACTGGGTAGCTCAGTTGGTAGAGCGTTGGTCTTGCACTATCAATGTAAACCTCACATAGGTTTGAATCCCATGTAAGTTTGTTTTTATTTTACTAGTCTGCATTGTGGTTTGGGGCTCAATACCATGTAATGCATATGTCTGTTAACAACAGTAGTCAAGTTTTCCAATGTACTTGTTAGTGAAACCCAATAGATAGCTTTATTTTCTCTTTGTTTCCTCAAATTTTTAATGCATATCTTTTACAACTTTTGTAGTAAAGTATTCTAATGACTTGCTTATGACACTCCATAGAATATATCATGTTTAGTACCTTGGACATTATAGCTTATTTACTTAAATCTCTGATATATTTTATGTCTCTTGTGTTCAGACTGGGTAACTCGGTTGGTAGAGTGTTGGTCATGCACTATCAATTTAAACCTCATATAGGTTTGAATCCCATGTAAGTTTGTTTTTATTTTACTAGTATGCATTGTGGTTTGTGGCTCAATACCATGTAATGCATATGTCTTTTAACAACAGTAGTCAAGTCTTCCAATGTACTTGTTAGTGAAACCCAATAGATAGCTTTATTTTCTCTTTGTTTCTTCAAATATTGAATGCATATGTCTTATAACTTTAGAAGTAAAGTATTCTAATGACTTGCTTATGACACCCCATAGAATATATCATGTTTAGTACCTTAGGCATTGTAGCTTATTTACTTAAATCTCTGATATATTTGTTGCCTTCAGTGTTCAGACTGGGTAGCTCAGTTGGTAGAGTGTTGGTCTTGCACTATCAATGTAGATCAGTTGGTAAAGTGTTGGTCTTGCACTATCAATTTAAACCTCATATAGGTTTGAATCCCATGTAAGTTTATTTTTATTTTACTAGTATGCATTGTGGTTTGTGGCTCAATACCATGTAATGCATATGTCTTTTAACAACAGTAGTCAAGTTTTCCAATGTACTTGTTAGTGAAACCAAATAGATAGCTTTATTTTCTCTTTGTTTCCTCAAATTTTTTATGCATATATTTTACAACTTTTGTAGTAAAGTATTCTAATGACTTGCTTATGACACCCCATGGAATATATCATGTTTAGTACCTTGGACATTGTAGCTTATTTACTTAAATCTCTGATATATTTTGTGTCTTTTGTGTTCCGACTGGGTAGCTCAGTTGGTAGAGTGTTGGTCTTGCACTTTCAATGTACACCTCACATAGGTTTGAGTCCCATGTAAGTTTATTTTTATTTTACTAGTCTGCATTGTGGTTTGTGGCTCAATACCATGTAATTCATATGTCTTTTAACAACAGTAGTCAAGTCTTCCAATGTACTTGTTAGTGAAACCCAATAGATAGCTTTATTTTCTCTTTGTTTCCTCAAATTTTTAATGCATATCTTTTACAACTTTTGTAGTAAAGTATTCTAATGACTTGTTTATGACACCTCATAGAATATATCATGTTTAGTAACTTGGACATTGTAGCTTATTTACTTAAATCTCTGATATATTTTAAATATTTTGTGTACAGACTGGGTAGCTCAGTTGGTAGAGCGTTGGTCTTGCACTATCAATGTAAACCTCACATAGGTTTGAATCCCATGTAAGTTTGTTTTTATTTTACTAGTCTGCATTGTGGTTTGTGGCTCAATACCATGTAATGCATATGTCTGTTAACAACAGTAGTCAAGTTTTCCAATGTACTTGTTAGTGAAACCCAATAGATAGCTTTATTTTCTCTTTGTTTCCTCAAATTTTTAATGCATATCTTTTACAACTTTTGTAGTAAAGTATTCTAATGACTTGCTTATGACACTCCATAGAATATATCATGTTTAGTACCTTGGACATTATAGCTTATTTACTTAAATCTCTGATATATTTTATGTCTCTTGTGTTCAGACTGGGTAACTCGGTTGGTAGAGTGTTGGTCATGCACTATCAATTTAAACCTCATATAGGTTTGAATCCCATGTAAGTTTGTTTTTATTTTACTAGTATGCATTGTGGTTTGTGGCTCAATACCATGTAATGCATATGTCTTTTAACAACAGTAGTCAAGTCTTCCAATGTACTTGTTAGTGAAACCCAATAGATAGCTTTATTTTCTCTTTGTTTCTTCAAATATTGAATGCATATGTCTTATAACTTTAGAAGTAAAGTATTCTAATGACTTGCTTATGACACCCCATAGAATATATCATGTTTAGTACCTTAGACATTGTAGCTTATTTACTTAAATCTCTGATATATTTGTTGCCTTCAGTGTTCAGACTGGGTAGCTCAGTTGGTAGAGTGTTGGTCTTGCACTATCAATGTAGATCAGTTGGTAAAGTGTTGGTCTTGCACTATCAATTTAAACCTCATATAGGTTTGAATCCCATGTAAGTTTATTTTTATTTTACTAGTATGCATTGTGGTTTGTGGCTCAATACCATGTAATGCATATGTCTTTTAACAACAGTAGTCAAGTTTTCCAATGTACTTGTTAGTGAAACCAAATAGATAGCTTTATTTTCTCTTTGTTTCCTCAAATTTTTTATGCATATCTTTTACAACTTTTGTAGTAAAGTATTCTAATGACTTGCTTATGACACCCCATGGAATATATCATGTTTAGTACCTTGGACATTGTAGCTTATTTACTTAAATCTCTGATATATTTTATGTATGTTGTGTTCAGACTGGGTAGCTCAGTAGGTAGAGTGTTGGTCTTGCACTATCAATGTAAACCTAACATAGGTTTGATTCCCATGTAAGTTTATTTTTATTTTACTAGTCTGCATTGTGGTTTGTGGCTCAATATCATGTAATTCATATGTCTTTTAACAACAGTAGTCAAGTTTTCCAATGTACTTGTTAGTGAAACCCAATAGATAGCTTTATTTTCTCTTTGTTTCCTCAAATTTTTAATGCATATCTTTTACAACTTTTGTAGTAAAGTATTCTAATGACTTGCTTATGACACTCCATAGAATATATCATGTTTAGTACCTTGGACATTATAGCTTATTTACTTAAATCTCTGATATATTTTATGTCTCTTGTGTTCAGACTGGGTAACTCGGTTGGTAGAGTGTTGGTCATGCACTATCAATTTAAACCTCATATAGGTTTGAATCCAATGTAAGTTTGTTTTTATTTTACTAGTATGCATTGTGGTTTGTGGCTCAATACCATGTAATGCATATGTCTTTTAACAACAGTAGTCAAGTCTTCCAATGTACTTGTTAGTGAAACCCAATAGATAGCTTTATTTTCTCTTTGTTTCTTCAAATATTGAATGCATATGTCTTATAACTTTAGAAGTAAAGTATTCTAATGACTTGCTTATGACACCCCATAGAATATATCATGTTTAGTACCTTAGACATTGTAGCTTATTTACTTAAATCTCTGATATATTTGTTGCCTTCAGTGTTCAGACTGGGTAGCTCAGTTGGTAGAGTGTTGGTCTTGCACTATCAATGTAGATCAGTTGGTAAAGTGTTGGTCTTGCACTATCAATTTAAACCTCATATAGGTTTGAATCCCATGTAAGTTTATTTTTATTTTACTAGTATGCATTGTGGTTTGTGGCTCAATACCATGTAATGCATATGTCTTTTAACAACAGTAGTCAAGTTTTCCAATGTACTTGTTAGTGAAACCAAATAGATAGCTTTATTTTCTCTTTGTTTCCTCAAATTTTTTATGCATATATTTTACAACTTTTGTAGTAAAGTATTCTAATGACTTGCTTATGACACCCCATGGAATATATCATGTTTAGTACCTTGGACATTGTAGCTTATTTACTTAAATCTCTGATATATTTTGTGTCTTTTGTGTTCCGACTGGGTAGCTCAGTTGGTAGAGTGTTGGTCTTGCACTTTCAATGTACACCTCACATAGGTTTGAGTCCCATGTAAGTTTATTTTTATTTTACTAGTCTGCATTGTGGTTTGTGGCTCTATACCATGTAATTCATATGTCTTTTAACAACAGTAGTCAAGTCTTCCAATGTACTTGTTAGTGAAACCCAATAGATAGCTTTATTTTCTCTTTGTTTCCTCAAATTTTTAATGCATATCTTTTACAACTTTTGTAGTAAAGTATTCTAATGACTTGTTTATGACACCCCATAGAATATATCATGTTTAGTAACTTGGACATTGTAGCTTATTTACTTAAATCTCTGATATATTTTAAATATTTTGTGTTCAGACTGGGTAGCTCAGTTGGTAGAGCGTTGGTCTTGCACTATCAATGTAAACCTCACATAGGTTTGAATCCCATGTAAGTTTGTTTTTATTTTACTAGTCTGCATTGTGGTTTGTGGCTCAATACCATGTAATGCATATGTTTTTTAACAACAGTAGTCAAGTCTTCCAATGTACTTGTTAGTGAAACCCAATAGATAGCTTTATTTTCTCTTTGTTTCTTCAAATATTGAATGCATATGTCTTATAACTTTAGAAGTAAAGTATTCTAATGACTTGCTTATGACACCCCATAGAATATATCATGTTTAGTACCTTAGACATTGTAGCTTATTTACTTAAATATCTGATATATTTGTTGTCTTCTGTGTTCAGACTGGGTAGCTCAGTTGGTAGAGTGTTGGTCTTGTACTATCAATGTAGATCAGTTGGTAAAGTGTTGGACTTGCACTATCAATTTAAACCTCATATAGGTTGTAATCCCATGTAAGTTTATTTTTATTTTACTAGTATGCATTGTGGTTTGTGGCTCAATACCATGTAATGCATATGTCTTTTAACAACAGTAGTCAAGTCTTCCAATGTACTTGTTAGTGAAACCCAATAGATAGCTTTATTTTCTCTTTGTTTCTTCAAATATTGAATGCATATGTCTTATAACTTTAGAAGTAAAGTATTCTAATGACTTGCTTATGACACCCCATAGAATATATCATGTTTAGTACCTTAGGCATTGTAGCTTATTTACTTAAATCTCTGATATATTTGTTGCCTTCAGTGTTCAGACTGGGTAGCTCAGTTGGTAGAGTGTTGGTCTTGCACTATCAATGTAGATCAGTTGGTAAAGTGTTGGTCTTGCACTATCAATTTAAACCACATATAGGTTTGAATCCCATGTAAGTTTATTTTTATTTTACTAGTATGCATTGTGGTTTGTGGCTCAATACCATGTAATGCATATGTCTTTTAACAACAGTAGTCAAGTTTTCCAATGTACTTGTTAGTGAAACCAAATAGATAGCTTTATTTTCTCTTTGTTTCCTCAAATTTTTTATGCATATATTTTACAACTTTTGTAGTAAAGTATTCTAATGACTTGCTTATGACACCCCATGGAATATATCATGTTTAGTACCTTGGACATTGTAGCTTATTTACTTAAATCTCTGATATATTTTGTGTCTTTTGTGTTCCGACTGGGTAGCTCAGTTGGTAGAGTGTTGGTCTTGCACTTTCAATGTACACCTCACATAGGTTTGAGTCCCATGTAAGTTTATTTTTATTTTACTAGTCTGCATTGTGGTTTGTGGCTCAATACCATGTAATTCATATGTCTTTTAACAACAGTAGTCAAGTCTTCCAATGTACTTGTTAGTGAAACCCAATAGATAGCTTTATTTTCTCTTTGTTTCCTCAAATTTTTAATGCATATCTTTTACAACTTTTGTAGTAAAGTATTCTAATGACTTGTTTATGACACCCCATAGAATATATCATGTTTAGTAACTTGGACATTGTAGCTTATTTACTTAAATCTCTGATATATTTTAAATATTTTGTGTTCAGACTGGGTAGCTCAGTTGGTAGAGTGTTGGTCTTGCACTATCAATGTAAACCTCACATAGGTTTGAATCCCATGTAAGTTTGTTTTTATTTTACTAGTCTGCATTGTGGTTTGTGGCTCAATACCATGTAATGCATATGTCTGTTAACAACAGTAGTCAAGTTTTCCAATGTACTTGTTAGTGAAACCCAATAGATAGCTTTATTTTCTCTTTGTTTCCTCAAATTTTTAATGCATATCTTTTACAACTTTTGTAGTAAAGTATTCTAATGACTTGCTTATGACACCCCATGGAATATATCATGTTTAGTACCTTGGACATTGTAGCTTATTTACTTAAATCTCTGATATATTTTATGTATGTTGTGTTCAGACTGGGTAGCTCAGTAGGTAGAGTGTTGGTCTTGCACTATCAATGTAAACTTAACATAGGTTTGAATCCCATGTAAGTTTATTTTTATTTTACTAGTCTGCATTGTGGTTTGTGGCTCAATATCATGTAATTCATATGTCTTTTAACAACAGTAGTCAAGTTTTCCAATGTACTTGTTAGTGAAACCCAATAGATAGCTTTATTTTCTCTTTGTTTCCTCAAATTTTTAATGCATATCTTTTACAACTTTTGTAGTAAAGTATTCTAATGACTTGCTTATGACACTCCATAGAATATATCATGTTTAGTACCTTGGACATTATAGCTTATTTACTTAAATCTCTGATATATTTTATGTCTCTTGTGTTCAGACTGGGTAACTCGGTTGGTAAAGTGTTGGTCATGCACTATCAATTTAAACCTCATATAGGTTTGAATCCAATGTAAGTTTGTTTTTATTTTACTAGTATGCATTGTGGTTTGTGGCTCAATACCATGTAATGCATATGTCTTTTAACAACAGTAGTCAAGTCTTCCAATGTACTTGTTAGTGAAACCCAATAGATAGCTTTATTTTCTCTTTGTTTCTTCAAATATTGAATGCATATGTCTTATAACTTTAGAAGTAAAGTATTCTAATGACTTGCTTATGACACCCCATAGAATATATCATGTTTAGTACCTTAGACATTGTAGCTTATTTACTTAAATCTCTGATATATTTGGTGCCTTCAGTGTTCAGACTGGGTAGCTCAGTTGGTAGAGTGTTGGTCTTGCACTATCAATGTAGATCAGTTGGTAAAGTGTTGGTCTTGCACTATCAATTTAAACCTCATATAGGTTTGAATCCCATGTAAGTTTATTTTTATTTTACTAGTATGCATTGTGGTTTGTGGCTCAATACCATGTAATGCATATGTCTTTTAACAACAGTAGTCAAGTTTTCCAATGTACTTGTTAGTGAAACCAAATAGATAGCTTTATTTTCTCTTTGTTTCCTCAAATTTTTTATGCATATATTTTACAACTTTTGTAGTAAAGTATTCTAATGACTTGCTTATGACACCCCATGGAATATATCATGTTTAGTACCTTGGACATTGTAGCTTATTTACTTAAATCTCTGATATATTTTGTGTCTTTTGTGTTCCGACTGGGTAGCTCAGTTGGTAGAGTGTTGGTCTTGCACTTTCAATGTACACCTCACATAGGTTTGAGTCCCATGTAAGTTTATTTTTATTTTACTAGTCTGCATTGTGGTTTGTGGCTCTATACCATGTAATTCATATGTCTTTTAACAACAGTAGTCAAGTCTTCCAATGTACTTGTTAGTGAAACCCAATAGATAGCTTTATTTTCTCTTTGTTTCCTCAAATTTTTAATGCATATCTTTTACAACTTTTGTAGTAAAGTATTCTAATGACTTGCTTATGACACCCCATGGAATATATCATGTTTAGTACCTTGGACATTGTAGCTTATTTACTTAAATCTCTGATATATTTTATGTATGTTGTGTTCAGACTGGGTAGCTCAGTAGGTAGAGTGTTGGTCTTGCACTATCAATGTAAACTTAACATAGGTTTGAATCCCATGTAAGTTTATTTTTATTTTACTAGTCTGCATTGTGGTTTGTGGCTCAATATCATGTAATTCATATGTCTTTTAACAACAGTAGTCAAGTTTTCCAATGTACTTGTTAGTGAAACCCAATAGATAGCTTTATTTTCTCTTTGTTTCCTCAAATTTTTAATGCATATCTTTTACAACTTTTGTAGTAAAGTATTCTAATGACTTGCTTATGACACTCCATAGAATATATCATGTTTAGTACCTTGGACATTATAGCTTATTTACTTAAATCTCTGATATATTTTATGTCTCTTGTGTTCAGACTGGGTAACTCGGTTGGTAAAGTGTTGGTCATGCACTATCAATTTAAACCTCATATAGGTTTGAATCCAATGTAAGTTTGTTTTTATTTTACTAGTATGCATTGTGGTTTGTGGCTCAATACCATGTAATGCATATGTCTTTTAACAACAGTAGTCAAGTCTTCCAATGTACTTGTTAGTGAAACCCAATAGATAGCTTTATTTTCTCTTTGTTTCTTCAAATATTGAATGCATATGTCTTATAACTTTAGAAGTAAAGTATTCTAATGACTTGCTTATGACACCCCATAGAATATATCATGTTTAGTACCTTAGACATTGTAGCTTATTTACTTAAATCTCTGATATATTTGGTGCCTTCAGTGTTCAGACTGGGTAGCTCAGTTGGTAGAGTGTTGGTCTTGCACTATCAATGTAGATCAGTTGGTAAAGTGTTGGTCTTGCACTATCAATTTAAACCTCATATAGGTTTGAATCCCATGTAAGTTTATTTTTATTTTACTAGTATGCATTGTGGTTTGTGGCTCAATACCATGTAATGCATATGTCTTTTAACAACAGTAGTCAAGTTTTCCAATGTACTTGTTAGTGAAACCAAATAGATAGCTTTATTTTCTCTTTGTTTCCTCAAATTTTTTATGCATATATTTTACAACTTTTGTAGTAAAGTATTCTAATGACTTGCTTATGACACCCCATGGAATATATCATGTTTAGTACCTTGGACATTGTAGCTTATTTACTTAAATCTCTGATATATTTTGTGTCTTTTGTGTTCCGACTGGGTAGCTCAGTTGGTAGAGTGTTGGTCTTGCACTTTCAATGTACACCTCACATAGGTTTGAGTCCCATGTAAGTTTATTTTTATTTTACTAGTCTGCATTGTGGTTTGTGGCTCTATACCATGTAATTCATATGTCTTTTAACAACAGTAGTCAAGTCTTCCAATGTACTTGTTAGTGAAACCCAATAGATAGCTTTATTTTCTCTTTGTTTCCTCAAATTTTTAATGCATATCTTTTACAACTTTTGTAGTAAAGTATTCTAATGACTTGTTTATGACACCCCATAGAATATATTATGTTTAGTAACTTGGACATTGTAGCTTATTTACTTAAATCTCTGATATATTTTAAATATTTTGTGTTCAGACTGGGTAGCTCAGTTGGTAGAGCGTTGGTCTTGCACTATCAATGTAAACCTCACATAGGTTTGAATCCCATGTAAGTTTGTTTTTATTTTACTAGTCTGCATTGTGGTTTGTGGCTCAATACCATGTAATGCATATGTTTTTTAACAACAGTAGTCAAGTCTTCCAATGTACTTGTTAGTGAAACCCAATAGATAGCTTTATTTTCTCTTTGTTTCTTCAAATATTGAATGCATATGTCTTGTAACTTTAGAAGTAAAGTATTCTAATGACTTGCTTATGACACCCCATAGAATATATCATGTTTAGTACCTTAGACATTGTAGCTTATTTACTTAAATCTCTGATATATTTGTTGCCTTCAGTGTTCAGACTGGGTAGCTCAGTTGGTAGAGTGTTGGTCTTGCACTATCAATGTAGATCAGTTGGTAAAGTGTTGGTCTTGCACTATCAATTTAAACCTCATATAGGTTTGAATCCCATGTAAGTTTATTTTTCTTTTACTAGTATGCATTGTGGTTTGTGGCTCAATACCATGTAATGCATATGTCTTTTAACAACAGTAGTCAAGTTTTCCAATGTACTTGTTAGTGAAACCAAATAGATAGCTTTATCTTCTCTTTGTTTCCTCAAATTTTTTATGCATATATTTTACAACTTTTGTAGTAAAGTATTCTAATGACTTGCTTATGACACCCCATGGAATATATCATGTTTAGTACCTTGGACATTGTAGCTTATTTACTTAAATCTCTGATATATTTTGTGTCTTTTGTGTTCCGACTGGGTAGCTCAGTTGGTAGAGTCTTGGTCTTGCACTTTCAATGTACACCTCACATAGGTTTGAGTCCCATGTAAGTTTATTTTTAGTTTGCATTGTGGTTTGTGGCTCAATACCATGTAATTCATATGTCTTTTAACAACAGTAGTCAAGTCTTCCAATGTACTTGTTAGTGAAACCCAATAGATAGCTTTATTTTCTCTTTGTTTCCTCAAATTTTTAATGCATATCTTTTACAACTTTTGTAGTAAAGTTTTCTAATGACTTGTTTATGACACCCCATAGAATATATCATGTTTAGTAACTTGGACATTGTAGCTTATTTACTTAAATCTCTGATATATTTTAAATATTTTGTGTTCAGACTGGGTAGCTCAGTTAGTAGAGCGTTGGTCTGGCACTATCAATGTAAACCTCATATAGGTTTGAATCCCATGTAAGTTTGTTTTTATTTTACTAGTCTGCATTGTGGTTTGTGGCTCAATACCATATAATGCATATGTTTTTTAACAACAGTAGTCAAGTCTTCCAATGTACTTGTTAGTGAAACCCAATAGATAGCTTTATTTTCTCTTTGTTTCTTCAAATATTGAATGCATATGTCTTATAACTTTAGAAGTAAAGTATTCTAATGACTTGCTTATGACACCCCATAGAATATATCATGTTTAGTACCTTAGACATTGTAGCTTATTTACTTAAATCTCTGATATATTTGTTGCCTTCAGTGTTCAGACTGGGTAGCTCAGTTGGTAGAGTGTTGGTCTTGCACTATCAATGTAGATCAGTTGGTAAAGTGTTGGTCTTGCACTATCAATTTAAACCTCATATAGGTTTGAATCCCATGTAAGTTTATTTTTATTTTACTAGTATGCATTGTGGTTTGTGGCTCAATACCATGTAATGCATATCTCTTTTAACAACAGTAGTCAAGTTTTCCAATGTACTTGTTAGTGAAACCAAATAGATAGCTTTATTTTCTCTTTGTTTCCTCAAATTTTTTATGCATATATTTTACAACTTTTGTAGTAAAGTATTCTAATGACTTGCTTATGACACCCCATGGAATATATCATGTTTAGTACCTTGGACATTGTAGCTTATTTACTTAAATCTCTGATATATTTTGTGTCTTTCGTGTTCCGACTGGGTAGCTCAGTTGGTAGAGTGTTGGTCTTGCACTTTCAATGTACACCTCACATAGGTTTGAGTCCCATGTAAATTTATTTTTATTTTACTGGTCTGCATTGTGGTTTGTGGCTCAATACCATGTAATTCATATGTCTTTTAACAACAGTAGTCAAGTCTTCCAATGTACTTGTTAGTGAAACCCAATAGATAGCTTTATTTTCTCTTTGTTTCCTCAAATTTTTAATGCATATCTTTTACAACTTTTGTAGTAAAGTTTTCTAATGACTTGTTTATGACACCCCATAGAATATATCATGTTTAGTAACTTGGACATTGTAGCTTATTTACTTAAATCTCTGATATATTTTAAATATTTTGTGTTCAGACTGGGTAGCTCAGTTAGTAGAGCGTTGGTCTGGCACTATCAATGTAAACCTCATATAGGTTTGAATCCCATGTAAGTTTGTTTTTATTTTACTAGTCTGCATTGTGGTTTGTGGCTCAATACCATATAATGCATATGTTTTTTAACAACAGTAGTCAAGTCTTCCAATGTACTTGTTAGTGAAACCCAATAGATAGCTTTATTTT
>NW_026968771.1:0-71000 GCF_028390025.1 Pseudophryne corroboree
ATGTAATCAAAAAGAGCTCAAGCATTGGTGGTATAGTGGTGAGCATAGCTGCCTTCCAAGCAGTTGACCCGGGTTCGTTTCCCGGCCAATGCATCCTTTTCCTTATGTGCTGTTTTCGCACTTATAGTTGTTGCTTAAGATATGCTCAGATGACAAGGTCCATAGAAAATGTTAGAATCTTTGTAGAAATCATGATTCCTTCTTAGCAGATGACTTTTGATTCCACCACTGCCTGATTAAAGATTTGTAAATACATTTTACAAAGTTCACTGAGGTGCCATATGCAAGTAAATCAAAGGTCTTTTCTTTTCTCAGTTTTGATACCACTGTATATCAGTTCAATGGTGCATAAAAACCTTAAGTATGGATGAGCCTAAATCTTGAATTGTGAATGTCATGCAATTTGCCAATTTTGTTTGAATATCTTCCACCAATGGTGCTACAGCGCAGGCTATAAATATCTTTCAAACAGTTGTTGTGATTTCTATATTGGCCACTATATGCAACGGAAAATAGCTCAAGCATTGGTGGTATAGTGGTGAGCATAGCGGCCTTTCAAGCAGTTAACCCGGGTTCGATTCCCGGCCAATGCATCCTTTTCCTTATGTGCTGTTTTCGCACTTATAGTTGTTGCTTAAGATATGCTCAGATGACAAGGTCCATAGAAAATGTTAAAATCTTTGTAGAAATCATGATTCCTTCTTAGCAGATGACTTTTGATTCCACCACTGCCTGATTAAAGATTTGTAAATACATTTTACAAAGTTCACTGAGGTGCCATATGCAAGTAAATCAAAGGTCTTTTCTTTTCTCAGTTTTGATACCACTGTATATCAGTTCAATGGTGCATAAAAACCTTAAGTATGGATGAGCCTAAATCTTGAATTGTGAATGTCATGCAATTTGCCAATTTTGTTTGAATATCTTCCACCAATGGTGCTACAGCGCAGGCTATAAATATCTTTCAAACAGTTGTTGTTATTTCCATATTGGCCACTATATGCATCGAAAAAGCGCTCAAGCATTGGTGGTATAGTGGTGAGCATAGCTGCCTTCCAAGCAATTGACTCGGGTTCGATTCCCGGCCAATGCATCCTTTTCCTTATGTGCTGTTTTCGCACTTATAGTTGTTGCTTAAGATATGCTCAGATGACAAGGTCCATAGAAAATGTTAAAATCTATGTAGAAATCATGATTCCTTCTTAGCAGATGACTTTTGATTCCACCACTGCCTGATTAAAGATTTGTAAATACATTTTACAAAGTTCACTGAGGTGCCATATGCAAGTAAATCAAAGGTCTTTTCTTTTCTCAGTTTTGATACCACTGTATATCAGTTCAATGGTGCATAAAAACCTTAAGTATGGATGAGCCTAAATCTTGAATTGTGAATGTCATGCAATTTGCCAATTTTGTTTGAATATCTTCCACCAATGGTGCTACAGCGCAGGCTATAAATATCTTTCAAACAGTTGTTGTGATTTCCATATTGGCCACTATATGCAATCGAAAATAGCTCAAGCATTGGTGGTATAGTGGTGAGCATAGCTGCCTTTCAAGCAGTTAACCCGGGTTCGATTCCCAGCCAATGCATCCTTTTCCTTATGTGCTGTTTTCGCACTTATAGTTGTTGCTTAAGATATGCTCAGATGACAAGGTCCATAGAAAATGTTAAAATCTTTGTAGAAATCATGATTCCTTCTTAGCAGATGACTTTTGATTCCACCACTGCCTGATTAAAGATTTGTAAATACATTTTACAAAGTTCACTGAGGTGCCATATGCAAGTAAATCAAAGGTCTTTTCTTTTCTCAGTTTTGATACCACTGTATATCAGTTCAATGGTGCATAAAAACCTTAAGTATGGATGAGCCTAAATCTTGAATTGTGAATGTCATGCAATTTGCCAATTTTGTTTGAATATCTTCCACCAATGGTGCTACAGCGCAGGCTATAAATATCTTTCAAACAGTTGTTGTTATTTCCATATTGGCCACTATATGCATCGAAAAAGCGCTCAAGCATTGGTGGTATAGTGGTGAGCATAGCTGCCTTCCAAGCAATTGACTCGGGTTCGATTCCCGGCCAATGCATCCTTTTCCTTATGTGCTGTTTTCGCACTTATAGTTGTTGCTTAAGATATGCTCAGATGACAAGGTCCATAGAAAATGTTAAAATCTTTGTAGAAATCATGATTCCTTCTTAGCAGATGACTTTTGATTCCACCATTGCATGATTAAAGATTTGTAAACACATTTTACAAAGTTCACTGAGGTGCCATATGCAAGTACATCAAAGGTCTTTTCTTTTCTCAGTTTTGATACCACTGTATATCAGTTCAATGGTGCATAAAAACCTTAAGTATGGATGAGCCTAAATCTTGAATTGTGAATGTCATGCAATTTGCCAATTTTGTTTGAATATCTACCACCAATGGTGCTACAGCGCAGGCTATAAAAATCTTTCAAACAGTTGTTGTGATTTCCATATTGGCCACTATATGCATTTGAAAAGTGCTCAAGCATTGGTGGTATAGTGGTGAGCATAGCTGCCTTCCAAACAGTTGACCCGGGTTCGATTCCCGGCCAATGCATCCTTTTCCTTATGTGTTGTTTTCGCACTTATAGTTGTTGCTTAAGATATGCTCAGATGACAAGGTCCATAGAAAATGTTAAAATCTTTGTAGAAATCATGATTCCTTCTTAGCAGATGACTTTTGATTCCACCACTGCCTGATTAAAGATTTGTAAATACATTTTACACAGTTCACTGAGGTGCCATATGCAAGTAAATCGAAGGTCTTTTCTTTTCTCAGTTTTGATACCACTGTATGTCAGTTCAATGGTGCATAAAAACCTTAAGTATGGATGAGCTTAAATCTTGAATTGTGAATGTCATGCAATTTGCCAATTTTGTTTGAATATCTTCCACCAATGGTGCTACAGCGCAGGCTATAAATATCTTTCAAACAGTTGTTGTGATTTCCATATTGGCCACTATATGCAATAGAAACGAGCTCAAGCATTAGTGGTATAGTGGTGAGCATAGCTGCCTTCCAAGCAGTTGACCCGGGTTCGATTCCCGGCCAATGCATCCTTTTCCTTATGTGCTGTTTTCGCACTTATAGTTGTTGCTAAAGATATGCTCAGATGACAAGGTCCATAGAAAATGTTAAAATCTTTGTAGAAATCATGATTCCTTCTTAGCAGATGACTTTTGATTCCACCACTGCCTGATTAAAGATTTGTAAATACATTTTACAAAGTTCACTGAGGTGCCATATGCAAGTAAATCGAAGGTCTTTTCTTTTCTCAGTTTTAATACCACTGTATGTCAGTTCAATGGTGCATAAAAACCTTTAGTATGGATGAGCCTAAATCTTGAATTGTAAATGTCATGCAATTTGCCAATTTTGTTTGAATATCTTCCACCAATGGTGCTACAGCGCAGGCTATAAATATCTTTCAAACAGTTGTTGTGATTTCCATATTGGCCACTATATGCAATCGAAAAGAGCTCAAGCATTGGTGGTATAGTGGTGAGCAAAGCTGCCTTCCAACCAGTTGACCTGGTTACGATTCCCGGCCAATGCATCCTTTTCCTTATGTGCTGTTTTTGCACTTATAGTTGTTGCTTAAGATATGCTCAGATGACAAGGTCCATAGAAAATGTTAAAATCTTTGTAGAAATCATGATTCCTTCTTAGCAGATGACTTTTGATTCCACCACTGCCTGATTAAAAATTTGTAAATACATTTTACAAAGTTCACTGAGGTGCCATATGCAAGTAAATCAAAGGTCTTTTCTTTTCTCAGTTTTGATACCACTGTATATCAGTTCAATGGTGCATAAAAACCTTAAGTATGGATGAGCCTAAATCTTGAATTGTGAATGTCATGCAATTTGCCAATTTTGTTTGAATATCTTCCACCAATGGTGCTACAGCGCAGGCTATAGATATCTTTCAAACAGTTGTTGTGATTTCCATATTGGCCACTATATGCATTCGAAAAGAGCTGAAGCATTGGTGGTATAGTGGTGAGCATAGCTGCCTTCCAAGCAGTTAACCCGGGTTCGATTCCCAGCCAATGCATCCTTTTCCTTATGTGCTGTTTTCGCACTTATAGTTGTTGCTTAAGATATGCTCAGATGACAAGGTCCATAGAAAATGTTAAAATCTTTGTAGAAATCATGATTCCTTCTTAGCAGATGACTTTTGATTCCACCACTGCCTGATTAAAGATTTGTAAATACATTTTACAAAGTTCACTGAGGTGCCATATGCAAGTAAATCGAAGGTCTTTTCTTTTCTCAGTTTTGATACCACTGTATGTAAGTTCATTGGTGCATAAAAACCTTAAGTATGGATGAGCCTAAATCTTGAATTGTGAATGTCATGCAATTTGCCAATTTTGTTTGAATATCTTCCACCAATGGTGCTACAGCGCAGGCTATAAATATCTTTCAAACAGTTGTTGTGATTTCCATATTGGCCACTATATGCATTCGAAATGAGCTCAAGCATTGGTGGTATAGTGGTGAGCATAGCTGCCTTCCAAGTTGTAGACCCGGGTACGATTCCTGGCCAATGCATCCTTTTCCTTATGTGCTGTTTTCGCACTTATAGTTGTTGCTTAAGATATGCTCAGATGACAAGGTCCATAGAAAATGTTAAAATCTTTGTAGAAATCATGATTCCTTCTTAGCAGATGACTTTTTATTCCACCACTGCCTGATTAAAGATTTGTAAATACATTTTACAAAGTTCACTGAGGTGCCATATGCAAGTAAATCGAAGGTCTTTTCTTTTCTCAGTTTTGATACCACTGTATGTCAGTTCAATGGTGCATAAAAACCTTAAGTATGGATGAGCCTAAATCTTGAATTGTGAATGTCATGCAATTTGCCAATTTTGTTTGAATATCTTCCACCAATGGTGCTACAGCGCAGGCTATAAATATCTTTCAAACAGTTGTTGTGATTTCCATATTGGCCACTATATGCAATCGAATATAGCTCAAGCATTGGTGGTATAGTGGTGAGCATAGCTGCCTTCCAAGCAGTTGACCCGGGTTCGATTCCCGGCCAATGCATCCTTTTCCTTATGTGCTGTTTTCGCACTTATAGTTGTTGCTTAAGATATGCTCAGATGACAAGGTCCATAGAAAATGTTAAAATCTTTGTAGAAATCATGATTCCTTCTTAGCAGATGACTTTTGATTCCACCACTGCCTGATTAAAGATTTGTAAATACATTTTACAAAGTTCACTGAGGTGCCATATGCAAGTAAATCGAAGGTCTTTTCTTTTCTCAGTTTTGATACCACTGTATGTCAGTTCAATGGTGCATAAAAACCTTAAGTATGGATGAGCCTAAATCTTGAATTGTGAATGTCATGCAATTTGCCAATTTTGTTTGAATATCTTCCACCAATGATGCTACAGCGCAGGCTATAAATATCTTTCAAACAGTTGTTGTGATTTCCATATTGGCCACTATATGTAATCGAAAAGTGCTAAAGCATTGGTGGTATAGTGTTGAGCATAGCTGCCTTCCAAGCTGTTGACCCGGGTTCGATTCCCGGCCAATGCATCCTTTTCATTATGTGCTGTTTTCGCACTTATAGTTGTTGCTTAAGATATGCTCAGATGACAAGGTCCATAGAAAATGTCAAAATCTTTGTAGAAATCATGATTCATTCTTAGCAGATGACTTTTGATTCCACCACTGCCTGATTAAAGATTTGTAAATACATTTTACACAGTTCACTGAGGTGCCATATGCAAGTAAATCCAAGGTCTTTTCTTTTCTCAGTTTTGATACCACTGTATGTCAGTTCAATGGTGCATAAAAACCTTAAGTATGGATGAGCCTAAATCTTGAATTGTGAATGTCATGCAATTTGCCAATTTTGTTTGAATATCTTCCACCAATGGTGCTACAGCGCAGGCTATAAATATCTTTCAAACAGTTGTTGTGATTTCCATATTGGCCACTATATGCAATCGAAAATAGCTCAAGCATTGGTGGTATAGTGGTGAGCATAGCTGCATTCCAAGCAGTTGACCCGGGTTCGATTCCCGGCCAATGCATCCTTTTCCTTATGTGCTGTTTTCGCACTTATAGTTGTTGCTTAAGATATGCTCAGATGACAAGGTCCATAGAAAATGTTAAAATCTTTGTAGAAATCATTATTCCTTCTTAGCAGATGACTTTTTATTCCACCACTGCCTGATTAAAGATTTGTAAATACATTTTACACAGTTCACTGAGGTGCCATATGCAAGTAAATCGAAGGTCTTTTCTTTTCTCAGTTTTGATACCACTGTATGTCAGTTCAATGGTGCATAAAAACCTTAAGTATGGATGAGCCTAAATCTTGAATTGTGAATGTCATGCAATTTGCCAATTTTGTTTGAATATCTTCCACCAATGGTGCTACAGCGCAGGCTATAAATATCTTTCAAACAGTTGTTGTGATTTCCATATTGGCCACTATATGCAATCGAAAATAGCTCAAGCATTGGTGGTATAGTGGTGAGCATAGCTGCATTCCAAGCAGTTGACCCGGGTTCGATTCCCGGCCAATGCATCCTTTTCCTTATGTGCTGTTTTCGCACTTATAGTTGTTGCTTAAGATATGCTCAGATGACAAGGTCCATAGAAAATGTTAAAATCTTTGTAGAAATCATTATTCCTTCTTAGCAGATGACTTTTTATTCCACCACTGCCTGATTAAAGATTTGTAAATACATTTTACACAGTTCACTGAGGTGCCATATGCAAGTAAATCGAAGGTCTTTTCTTTTCTCAGTTTTGATACCACTGTATGTCAGTTCAATGGTGCATAAAAACCTTAAGTATGGATGAGCCTAAATCTTGAATTGTGAATGTCATGCAATTTGCCAATTTTGTTTGAATATCTTCCACCAATGGTGCTACAGCGCAGGCTATAAATATCTTTCAAACAGTTGTTGTGATTTCCATATTGGCCACTATATGCAATCGAAAATAGCTCAAGCATTGGTGGTATAGTGGTGAGCATAGCTGCATTCCAAGCAGTTGACCCGGGTTCGATTCCCGGCCAATGCATCCTTTTCCTTATGTGCTGTTTTCGCACTTATAGTTGTTGCTTAAGATATGCTCAGATGACAAGGTCCATAGAAAATGTTAAAATCTTTGTAGAAGTCATTATTCCTTCTTAGCAGATGACTTTTTATTCCACCACTGCCTGATTAAAGATTTGTAAATACATTTTACAAAGTTCACTGAGGTGCCATATGCAAGTAAATCGAAGGTCTTTTCTTTTCTCAGTTTTGATACCACTGTATGTCAGTTCAATGGTGCATAAAAACCTTAAGTATGGATGAGCCTAAATCTTGAATTGTGAATGTCATGCAATTTGCCAATTTTGTTTGAATATCTTCCACCAATGGTGCTACAGCGCAGGCTATAAATATCTTTCAAACAGTTGTTGTGATTTCCATATTGGCCACTATATGCATTTGAAAAGAACTAAAGCATTGGTGGTATAGTGGTGAGCATAGCTGCCTTCCAAGCAGTTGACCCGGGTTCGATTCCCGGCCAATGCATCCTTTTCCTTATGTGCTGTTTTCGCACTTATAGTTGTTGCTTAAGATATGCTCAGATGACAAGGTCCATAGAAAATGTTAAAATCTTTGTAGAAATCATGATTCCTTCTTAGCAGATGACTTTTGATTCCACCACTGCCTGATTAAAGATTTGTAAATACATTTTACAAAGTTCACTGAGGTGCCATATGCAAGTAAATCGAAGGTCTTTTCTTTTCTCAGTTTTGATACCACTGTATGTCAGTTCATTGGTGCATAAAAACCTTAAGTATGGATGAGCCTAAATCTTGAATTGTGAATGTCATGCAATTTGCCAATTTTGTTTGAATATCTTCCACCAATGGTGCTACAGCGCAGGCTATAAATATCTTTCAAACAGTTGTTGTGATTTCCATATTGGCCACTATATGCAAACGAAAATAGCTCAAGCATTGGTGGTATAGTGGTGAGCATAGCTGCCTTCCAAGCAGTTGACCCGGGTTCGATTCCCGGCCAATGCATCCTTTTCCTTATGTGCTGTTTTCGCACTTATAGTTGTTGCTTAAGATATGCTCAGATGACAAGGTCCATAGAAAATGTTAAAATCTTTGTAGAAATCATGATTCCTTCTTAGCAGATGACTTTTTATTCCACCACTGCCTGATTAAAGATTTGTAAATACATTTTACAAAGTTCACTGAGGTGCCATATGCAAGTAAATCGAAGGTCTTTTCTTTTCTCAGTTTTGATACCACTGTATGTAAGTTCATTGGTGCATAAAAACCTTAAGTATGGATGAGCCTAAATCTTGAATTGTGAATGTCATGCAATTTGCCAATTTTGTTTGAATATCTTCCACCAATGGTGCTACAGCGCAGGCTATAAATATCTTTCAAACAGTTGTTGTGATTTCCATATTGGCCACTATATGCATTCGAAAAGAGCTCCAGCATTGGTGGTATAGTGGTGAGTATAGCTGCCTTCCAAGCAGTTTATCCGGGTTCGATTCCCGGCCAATGCATCCTTTTCCTTATGTGCTGTTTTCGCACTTATAGTTGTTGCTTAAGATATGCTCAGATGACAAGGTCCATAGAAAATGTTAAAATCTTTGTAGAAATCATGATTCCTTCTTAGCAGATGACTTTTAATTCCACCACTGCCTGATTAAAGATTTGTAAATACATTTTACAAAGTTCACTGAGGTGCCATATGCAAGTAAATCAAAGGTCTTTTCTTTTCTGAGTTTTGATACCACTGTATATCAGTTCAATGGTGCATAAAAACTTAAGTATGGATGAGCCTAAATCTTGAATTGTGAATGTCATGCAATTTGCCAATTTTGATTGAATATCTACCACCAATGGTGCTACAGCGCAGGCTATAAAAATCTTTCAAACAGTTGTTGTGATTTCCATATTGGCCACTATATGCGTTTGAAAAGTTCTCAAGCATTGGTGGTATAGTGGTGAGCATAGCTGCCTTCCAAGCAGTTGACCCGGGTTCGATTCCCGGCCAATGCATCCTTTTCCTTATGTGTTGTTTTCGCACTTATAGTTGTTGCTTAAGATATGCTCAGATGACAAGGTCCATAGAAAATGTTAAAATCTTTGTAGAAATCATGATTCCTTCTTAGCAGATGACTTTTGATTCCACCACTGCCTGATTAAAGATTTGTAAATACATTTTACACAGTTCACTGAGGTGCCATATGCAAGTAAATCGAAGGTCTTTTCTTTTCTCAGTTTTGATACCACTGTATGTCAGTTCAATGGTGCATAATAACCTTAAGTATGGATGAGCCTAAATCTTGAATTGTGAATGTCATGCAATTTGCCAATTTTGTTTGAATATCTTCCACCAATGGTGCTACAGCGCAGGCTATAAATATCTTTCAAACAGTTGTTGTGATTTCCATATTGGCCACTATATGCATTCGAAAAGTGCTCAAGCATTGGTGGTATAGTGGTGAGTATAGCTGCCTTCCAAGCAGTTTATCCGGGTTCGATTCCCGGCCAATGCATCCTTTTCCTTATGTGCTGTTTTCGCACTTATAGTTGTTGCTTAAGATATGCTCAGATGACAAGGTCCATAGAAAATGTTAAAATCTTTGTAGAAATCATGATTCCTTCTTAGCAGATGACTTTTGATTCCACCACTGCCTGATTAAAGATTTGTAAATACATTTTACAAAGTTCACTGAGGTGCCATATGCAAGTAAATCAAAGGTCTTTTCTTTTCTCAGTTTTGATACCACTGTATATCAGTTCAATGGTGCATAAAAACCTTAAGTATGGATGAGCCTAAATCTTGAATTGTGAATGTCATGCAATTTTCCAATTTTGTTTGAATATCTTCCACCAATGGTGCTACAGCGCAGGCTATAAATATCTTTCAAACAGTTGTTGTGATTTCCATATTGGCCACTATATGCATCGAAAAAGCGCTCAAGCATTGGTGGTATAGTGCTGAGCATAGCTGCCATCCAAGCAATTGACTCGGGTTCGATTCCCGGCCAATGCATCCTTTTCCTTATGTGCTGTTTTCGCACTTATAGTTGTTGCTTAAGATATGCTCAGATGACAAGGTCCATAGAAAATGTTAAAATCTTTGTAGAAATCATGATTCCTTCTTAGCAGATGACTTTTGATTCCACCACTGCCTGATTAAAGATTTGTAAATACATTTTACAAAGTTCACTGAGGTGCCATATGCAAGTAAATCGAAGGTCTTTTCTTTTCTCAGTTTTGATACCACTGTATGTCAGTTCAATGGTGCATAAAAACCTTAAGTATGGATGAGCCTAAATCTTGAATTGTGAATGTCATGCAATTTGCCAATTTTGTTTGAATATCTTCCACCAATGGTGCTACAGCGCAGGCTATAAATATCTTTCAAACAGTTGTTGTGATTTCCATATTGGCCACTATATGTAATCAAAAAGAGCTCAAGCATTGGTGGTATAGTGGTGAGCATAGCTGCCTTCCAAGCAGTTGACCCGGGTTCGATTCCCGGCCAATGCATCCTTTTCCTTATGTGCTGTTTTCGCACTTATAGTTGTTGCTTAAGATATGCTCAGATGACAAGGTCCATAGAAAATGTTAAAATCTTTGTAGAAATCATGATTCCTTCTTAGCAGATGACTTTTGATTCCACCACTGCCTGATTAAAGATTTGTAAATACATTTTACAAAGTTCACTGAGGTGCCATATGCAAGTAAATCAAAGGTCTTTTCTTTTCTCAGTTTTGATACCACTGTATATCAGTTCAATGGTGCATAAAAACCTTAAGTATGGATGAGCCTAAATCTTGAATTGTGAATGTCATGCAATTTTCCAATTTTGTTTGAATATCTTCCACCAATGGTGCTACAGCGCAGGCTATAAATATCTTTCAAACAGTTGTTGTGATTTCCATATTGGCCACTATATGCATTCAAAAATAGCTCAAGCATTGGTGGTATAGTGGTTAGCATAGCTGCCTTCCAAGCAGTTGACCCGGGTTCGATTCCCGGCCAATGCATCCTTTTCCTTATGTGCTGTTTTCGCACTTATAGTTATTGCTTAAGATATGCTCAGATGACAAGGTCCATAGAAAATGTTAAAATCTTTGTAGAAATCATGATTCCTTCTTAGCAGATGACTTTTGATTCCACCACTGCCTGATTAAAGATTTGTAAATACATTTTACACAGTTCACTGAGGTGCCATATACAAGTAAATCGAAGGTCTTTTCTTTTCTTAGTTTTGATAACACTGTATGTCAGTTCAATAGTGCATAAAAACCTTAAGTATGGATGACCCTAAATCTTGAATTGTGAATGTCATGCAATTTGCCAATTTTGTTTGAATATCTTCCACCAATGGTGCTACAGCGCAGGCTATAAATATCTTTCAAACAGTTGTTGTGATTTCCATATTGGCCACTATATGCAATAGAAACGAGCTCAAGCATTAGTGGTATAGTGGTGAGCATAGCTGCCTTCCAAGCAGTTGACCCGGGTACGATTCCCGGCCAATGCATCCTTTTCCTTATGTGCTGTTTTCGCACTTATAGTTGTTGCTTAAGATATGCTCAGATGACAAGGTCCATAGAAAATGTTAAAATCTTTGTAGAAATCATGATTCCTTCTTAGCAGATGACTTTTGATTCCACCACTGCCTGATTAAAGATTTGTAAATACATTTTACAAAGTTCACTGAGGTGCCATATGCAAGTAAATCGAAGGTCTTTTCTTTTCTCAGTTTTGATACCACTGTATGTAAGTTCATTGGTGCATAAAAACCTTAAGTATGGATGAGCCTAAATCTTGAATTGTGAATGTCATGCAATTTGCCAATTTTGTTTGAATATCTTCCACCAATGGTGCTACAGCGCAGGCTATAAATATCTTTCAAACAGTTGTTGTGATTTCCATATTGGCCACTATATGCATTCGAAAAGAGCTCAAGCATTGGTGGTATAGTGGTGAGTATAGCTGCCTTCCAAGCAGTTTATCCGGGTTCGATTCCCGGCCAATGCATCCTTTTCCTTATGTGCTGTTTTCGCACTTATAGTTGTTGCTTAAGATATGCTCAGATGACAAGGTCCATAGAAAATGTTAAAATCTTTGTAGAAATCATGATTCCTTCTTAGCAGATGACTTTTAATTCCACCACTGCCTGATTAAAGATTTGTAAATACATTTTACAAAGTTCACTGAGGTGCCATATGCAAGTAAATCAAAGGTCTTTTCTTTTCTGAGTTTTGATACCACTGTATATCAGTTCAATGGTGCATAAAAACTTAAGTATGGATGAGCCTAAATCTTGAATTGTGAATGTCATGCAATTTGCCAATTTTGATTGAATATCTACCACCAATGGTGCTACAGCGCAGGCTATAAAAATCTTTCAAACAGTTGTTGTGATTTCCATATTGGCCACTATATGCGTTTGAAAAGTTCTCAAGCATTGGTGGTATAGTGGTGAGCATAGCTGCCTTCCAAGCAGTTGACCCGGGTTCGATTCCCGGCCAATGCATCCTTTTCCTTATGTGTTGTTTTCGCACTTATAGTTGTTGCTTAAGATATGCTCAGATGACAAGGTCCATAGAAAATGTTAAAATCTTTGTAGAAATCATGATTCCTTCTTAGCAGATGACTTTTGATTCCACCACTGCCTGATTAAAGATTTGTAAATACATTTTACACAGTTCACTGAGGTGCCATATGCAAGTAAATCGAAGGTCTTTTCTTTTCTCAGTTTTGATACCACTGTATGTCAGTTCAATGGTGCATAATAACCTTAAGTATGGATGAGCCTAAATCTTGAATTGTGAATGTCATGCAATTTGCCAATTTTGTTTGAATATCTTCCACCAATGGTGCTACAGCGCAGGCTATAAATATCTTTCAAACAGTTGTTGTGATTTCCATATTGGCCACTATATGCATTCGAAAAGTGCTCAAGCATTGGTGGTATAGTGGTGAGTATAGCTGCCTTCCAAGCAGTTTATCCGGGTTCGATTCCCGGCCAATGCATCCTTTTCCTTATGTGCTGTTTTCGCACTTATAGTTGTTGCTTAAGATATGCTCAGATGACAAGGTCCATAGAAAATGTTAAAATCTTTGTAGAAATCATGATTCCTTCTTAGCAGATGACTTTTGATTCCACCACTGCCTGATTAAAGATTTGTAAATACATTTTACAAAGTTCACTGAGGTGCCATATGCAAGTAAATCAAAGGTCTTTTCTTTTCTCAGTTTTGATACCACTGTATATCAGTTCAATGGTGCATAAAAACCTTAAGTATGGATGAGCCTAAATCTTGAATTGTGAATGTCATGCAATTTTCCAATTTTGTTTGAATATCTTCCACCAATGGTGCTACAGCGCAGGCTATAAATATCTTTCAAACAGTTGTTGTGATTTCCATATTGGCCACTATATGCATCGAAAAAGCGCTCAAGCATTGGTGGTATAGTGCTGAGCATAGCTGCCATCCAAGCAATTGACTCGGGTTCGATTCCCGGCCAATGCATCCTTTTCCTTATGTGCTGTTTTCGCACTTATAGTTGTTGCTTAAGATATGCTCAGATGACAAGGTCCATAGAAAATGTTAAAATCTTTGTAGAAATCATGATTCCTTCTTAGCAGATGACTTTTGATTCCACCACTGCCTGATTAAAGATTTGTAAATACATTTTACAAAGTTCACTGAGGTGCCATATGCAAGTAAATCGAAGGTCTTTTCTTTTCTCAGTTTTGATACCACTGTATGTCAGTTCAATGGTGCATAAAAACCTTAAGTATGGATGAGCCTAAATCTTGAATTGTGAATGTCATGCAATTTGCCAATTTTGTTTGAATATCTTCCACCAATAGTGCTACAGCGCAGGCTATAAATATCTTTCAAACAGTTGTTGTGATTTCCATATTGGCCACTATATGTAATCAAAAAGAGCTCAAGCATTGGTGGTATAGTGGTGAGCATAGCTGCCTTCCAAGCAGTTGACCCGGGTTCGATTCCCGGCCAATGCATCCTTTTCCTTATGTGCTGTTTTCGCACTTATAGTTGTTGCTTAAGATATGCTCAGATGACAAGGTCCATAGAAAATGTTAAAATCTTTGTAGAAATCATGATTCCATCTTAGCAGATGACTTTTGATTCCACCACTGCCTGATTAAAGATTTGTAAATACATTTTACAAAGTTCACTGAGGTGCCATATGCAAGTAAATCAAAGGTCTTTTCTTTTCTCAGTTTTGATACCACTGTATATCAGTTCAATGGTGCATAAAAACCTTAAGTATGGATGAGCCTAAATCTTGAATTGTGAATGTCATGCAATTTTCCAATTTTGTTTGAATATCTTCCACCAATGGTGCTACAGCGCAGGCTATAAATATCTTTCAAACAGTTGTTGTGATTTCCATATTGGCCACTATATGCATTCAAAAATAGCTCAAGCATTGGTGGTATAGTGGTTAGCATAGCTGCCTTCCAAGCAGTTGACCCGGGTTCGATTCCCGGCCAATGCATCCTTTTCCTTATGTGCTGTTTTCGCACTTATAGTTGTTGCTTAAGATATGCTCAGATGACAAGGTCCATAGAAAATGTTAAAATCTTTGTAGAAATCATGATTCCTTCTTAGCAGATGACTTTTGATTCCACCACTGCCTGATTAAAGATTTGTAAATACATTTTACACAGTTCACTGAGGTGCCATATACAAGTAAATCGAAGGTCTTTTCTTTTCTTAGTTTTGATAACACTGTATGTCAGTTCAATAGTGCATAAAAACCTTAAGTATGGATGACCCTAAATCTTGAATTGTGAATGTCATGCAATTTGCCAATTTTGTTTGAATATCTTCCACCAATGGTGCTACAGCGCAGGCTATAAATATCTTTCAAACAGTTGTTGTGATTTCCATATTGGCCACTATATGCAATAGAAACGAGCTCAAGCATTAGTGGTATAGTGGTGAGCATAGCTGCCTTCCAAGCAGTTGACCCGGGTACGATTCCCGGCCAATGCATCCTTTTCCTTATGTGCTGTTTTCGCACTTATAGTTGTTGCTTAAGATATGCTCAGATGACAAGGTCCATAGAAAATGTTAAAATCTTTGTAGAAATCATGATTCCTTCTTAGCAGATGACTTTTGATTCCACCACTGCCTGATTAAAGATTTGTAAATACATTTTACAAAGTTCACTGAGGTGCCATATGCAAGTAAATCAAAGGTCTTTTCTTTTCTCAGTTTTGATACCACTGTATATCAGTTCAATGGTGCATAAAAACCTTAAGTATGGATGAGCCTAAATCTTGAATTGTGAATGTCATGCAATTTGCCAATTTTGTTTGAATATCTTCCACCAATGGTGCTACAGTGCAGGCTATAAATATCTTTCAAACAGTTGTTGTGATTTCCATATTGGCCACTATATGCATTCGAAAAGAGCTCAAGCATTGGTGGTATAGTGGTGAGCATAGCTGCCTTCCAAGCAGTTGACCCGGGTTCGATTCCTGGCCAATGCATCCTTTTCCTTATGTGCTGTTTTCGCACTTATAGTTGTTGCTTAAGATATGCTCAGATGACAAGGTCCATAGAAAATGTTAAAATCTTTGTAGAAATCATGATTCTTTCTTAGCAGATGACTTTTGATTCCACCACTGCATGATTAAACATTTGTAAACACATTTTACAAAGTTCACTGAGGTGCCATATGCAAGTACATCAAAGGTCTTTTCTTTTCTCAGTTTTGATACCACTGTATATCAGTTCAATGGTGCATAAAAACCTTACGTATGGATGAGCCTAAATCTTGAATTGTGAATGTCATGCAATTTGCCAATTTTGTTTGAATATCTACCACCAATGGTGCTACAGCGCAGGATATAAAAATCTTTCAAACAGTTGTTGTGATTTTCATATTGGCCACTATATGCATTTGAAAAGTGCTCAAGCATTGGTGGTATAGTGGTGAGCATAGCTGCCTTCCAAGTAGTTGACCCGGGTTCGATTCCCGGCCAATGCATCCTTTTCCTTATGTGCTGTTTTCGCACTTATAGTTGTTGCTTAAGATATGCTCAGATGACAAGGTCCATAGAAAATGTTAAAATCTTTGTAGAAATCATGATTCCTTCTTAGCAGATGACTTTTGATTCCACCACTGCTTGATTAAAGATTTGTAAATACATTTTACAAAGTTCACTGAGGTGCCATATGCAAGTAAATCGAAGGTCTTTTCTTTTCTCAGTTTTGATACCACTGTATATCAGTTCAATGGTGCATAAAAACCTTAAGTATGGATGAGCCTAAATCTTGAATTGTGAATGTCATGCAATTTTCCAATTTTGTTTGAATATCTTCCACCAATGGTGCTACAGCGCAGGCTATAAATATCTTTCAAACAGTTGTTGTGATTTCCATATTGACCACTATATGCATTTGAAAAGTGCTCAAGCATTGGTGGTATAGTGGTGAGCATAGCTGCTTTTCAAGCAATTGACCCGGGTTTGATTCCCGGCCAATGCATTCTTTTCCTTATGTGCTGTTTTCACACTTAAAGTTGTTGCTTAAGATATGCTCAGATGACAAGGTCCATAGAAAATGTTAAAATCTTTTTAGAAATCATGATTCCTTCTTAGCAGATGACTTTTGATTCCACCACTGCTTGATTAAAGATTTGTAAATACATTTTACAAAGTTCACTGAGGTGCCATATGCAAGTACATCAAAGGTCTTTTCTTTTCTCAGTTTTGATACCACTGTATATCAGTTCAATGGTGCATAAAAACCTTAAGTATGGATGAGCCTAAATTTTGAATTGTGAATGTCATGCAATTTGCCAATTTTGTTTGAATATCTTCCACGAATGCTGCTACAGCGCAGGCTATAAATATCTTTCAAACAGTTGTTGTGATTTCCATATTGGCCACTATATGCATTTGAAGAGAGCTCAAGCATTGGTGGTATAGTGGTGAGCATAGCTGCCTACCAAGCAGTTGACTCGGGTTCTATTCCCGGCCAATGCATCGTTTTCCTTATGTGCTGTTTTCGCACTTATAGTTGTTGCTTAAGATATGCTCAGATGACAAGGTCCATAGAAAATGTTAAAATCTTTGTAGAAATCATGATTCCTTCTTAGCAGATGCCTTTTTATTCCACCACTGCCTAATTAAAGATTTGTAAATACATTTTACAAAGTTCACTGAGGTGCCATATGCAAGTAAATCGAAGGTCTTTTCTTTTCTCAGTTTTGATACCACTGTATATCAGTTCAATGGTGCATAAAAACCTTAAGTATGGATGAGCCTAAATCTTGAATTGTGAATGTCATGCAATTTTCCAATTTTGTTTGAATATCTTCCACCAATGGTGCTACAGCGCAGGCTATAAATATCTTTCAAACAGTTGTTGTGATTTCCATATTGACCACCATATGCATTTGAAAAGTGCTCAAGCATTGGTGGTATAGTGGTGAGCATAGCTGCCTTCCAAGCAGTTGACCCGGGTTCAATTCCCGGTCAATGCATTCTTTTGCTTATGTGCTGTTTTCACACTTATAGTTATTGCTTAAGATATGCTCAGATGACAAGGTCCATAGAAAATGTTAAAATCCTTGTAGAAATCATGATTCCTTCTTAGCAGATGACTTTTGATTCCACCACTGCTTGATTAAAGATTTGTGAATACATTTTACAAAGTTCACTGAGGTGCCATATGCAAGTACATCAAAGGTCTTTTCTTTTCTCAGTTTTGATACCACTGTATATCAGTTCTATGGTGCATAAAAACCTTAAGTATGGATGAGCCTAAATCTTGAATTGTGAATGTCATGCAATTTGCCAATTTTGATTGAATATCTACCACCAATGGTGCTACAGCGCAGGCTATAAAAATCTTTCAAACAGTTGTTGTGATTTCCATATTGGCCACTATATGCGTTTGAAAAGTTCTCAAGCATTGGTGGTATAGTGGTGAGCATAGCTGCCTTCCAAGCAGTTGACCCGGGTTCGATTCCCGGCCAATGCATCCTTTTCCTTATGTGTTGTTTTCGCACTTATAGTTGTTGCTTAAGATATGCTCAGATGACAAGGTCCATAGAAAATGTTAAAATCTTTGTAGAAATCATGATTCCTTCTTAGCAGATGACTTTTGATTCCACCACTGCCTGATTAAAGATTTGTAAATACATTTTACACAGTTCACTGAGGTGCCATATGCAAGTAAATCGAAGGTCTTTTCTTTTCTCAGTTTTGATACCACTGTATGTCAGTTCAATGGTGCATAATAACCTTAAGTATGGATGAGCCTAAATCTTGAATTGTGAATGTCATGCAATTTGCCAATTTTGTTTGAATATCTTCCACCAATGGTGCTACAGCGCAGGCTATAAATATCTTTCAAACAGTTGTTGTGATTTCCATATTGGCCACTATATGCATTCGAAAAGTGCTCAAGCATTGGTGGTATAGTGGTGAGTATAGCTGCCTTCCAAGCAGTTTATCCGGGTTCGATTCCCGGCCAATGCATCCTTTTCCTTATGTGCTGTTTTCGCACTTATAGTTGTTGCTTAAGATATGCTCAGATGACAAGGTCCATAGAAAATGTTAAAATCTTTGTAGAAATCATGATTCCTTCTTAGCAGATGACTTTTGATTCCACCACTGCCTGATTAAAGATTTGTAAATACATTTTACAAAGTTCACTGAGGTGCCATATGCAAGTAAATCAAAGGTCTTTTCTTTTCTCAGTTTTGATACCACTGTATATCAGTTCAATGGTGCATAAAAACCTTAAGTATGGATGAGCCTAAATCTTGAATTGTGAATGTCATGCAATTTTCCAATTTTGTTTGAATATCTTCCACCAATGGTGCTACAGCGCAGGCTATAAATATCTTTCAAACAGTTGTTGTGATTTCCATATTGGCCACTATATGCATCGAAAAAGCGCTCAAGCATTGGTGGTATAGTGCTGAGCATAGCTGCCATCCAAGCAATTGACTCGGGTTCGATTCCCGGCCAATGCATCCTTTTCCTTATGTGCTGTTTTCGCACTTATAGTTGTTGCTTAAGATATGCTCAGATGACAAGGTCCATAGAAAAAGTTAAAATCTTTGTAGAAATCATGATTCCTTCTTAGCAGATGACTTTTGATTCCACCACTGCCTGATTAAAGATTTGTAAATACATTTTACAAAGTTCACTGAGGTGCCATATGCAAGTAAATCGAAGGTCTTTTCTTTTCTCAGTTTTGATACCACTGTATGTCAGTTCAATGGTGCATAAAAACCTTAAGTATGGATGAGCCTAAATCTTGAATTGTGAATGTCATGCAATTTGCCAATTTTGTTTGAATATCTTCCACCAATAGTGCTACAGCGCAGGCTATAAATATCTTTCAAACAGTTGTTGTGATTTCCATATTGGCCACTATATGTAATCAAAAAGAGCTCAAGCATTGGTGGTATAGTGGTGAGCATAGCTGCCTTCCAAGCAGTTGACCCGGGTTCGATTCCCGGCCAATGCATCCTTTTCCTTATGTGCTGTTTTCGCACTTATAGTTGTTGCTTAAGATATGCTCAGATGACAAGGTCCATAGAAAATGTTAAAATCTTTGTAGAAATCATGATTCCATCTTAGCAGATGACTTTTGATTCCACCACTGCCTGATTAAAGATTTGTAAATACATTTTACAAAGTTCACTGAGGTGCCATATGCAAGTAAATCAAAGGTCTTTTCTTTTCTCAGTTTTGATACCACTGTATATCAGTTCAATGGTGCATAAAAACCTTAAGTATGGATGAGCCTAAATCTTGAATTGTGAATGTCATGCAATTTTCCAATTTTGTTTGAATATCTTCCACCAATGGTGCTACAGCGCAGGCTATAAATATCTTTCAAACAGTTGTTGTGATTTCCATATTGGCCACTATATGCATTCAAAAATAGCTCAAGCATTGGTGGTATAGTGGTTAGCATAGCTGCCTTCCAAGCAGTTGACCCGGGTTCGATTCCCGGCCAATGCATCCTTTTCCTTATGTGCTGTTTTCGCACTTATAGTTGTTGCTTAAGATATGCTCAGATGACAAGGTCCATAGAAAATGTTAAAATCTTTGTAGAAATCATGATTCCTTCTTAGCAGATGACTTTTGATTCCACCACTGCCTGATTAAAGATTTGTAAATACATTTTACACAGTTCACTGAGGTGCCATATACAAGTAAATCGAAGGTCTTTTCTTTTCTTAGTTTTGATAACACTGTATGTCAGTTCAATAGTGCATAAAAACCTTAAGTATGGATGACCCTAAATCTTGAATTGTGAATGTCATGCAATTTGCCAATTTTGTTTGAATATCTTCCACCAATGGTGCTACAGCGCAGGCTATAAATATCTTTCAAACAGTTGTTGTGATTTCCATATTGGCCACTATATGCAATAGAAACGAGCTCAAGCATTAGTGGTATAGTGGTGAGCATAGCTGCCTTCCAAG
Organism: Pseudophryne corroboree; assembly: GCF_028390025.1. Lineage (NCBI taxonomy): Eukaryota > Metazoa > Chordata > Amphibia > Anura > Myobatrachidae > Pseudophryne > Pseudophryne corroboree. The sequence continues at coordinate 20,559 of NW_026968771.1, forward strand.
CAGTTGACCCGGGTACGATTCCCGGCCAATGCATCCTTTTCCTTATGTGCTGTTTTCGCACTTATAGTTGTTGCTTAAGATATGCTCAGATGACAAGGTCCATAGAAAATGTTAAAATCTTTGTAGAAATCATGATTCCTTCTTAGCAGATGACTTTTGATTCCACCACTGCCTGATTAAAGATTTGTAAATACATTTTACAAAGTTCACTGAGGTGCCATATGCAAGTAAATCAAAGGTCTTTTCTTTTCTCAGTTTTGATACCACTGTATATCAGTTCAATGGTGCATAAAAACCTTAAGTATGGATGAGCCTAAATCTTGAATTGTGAATGTCATGCAATTTGCCAATTTTGTTTGAATATCTTCCACCAATGGTGCTACAGTGCAGGCTATAAATATCTTTCAAACAGTTGTTGTGATTTCCATATTGGCCACTATATGCATTCGAAAAGAGCTCAAGCATTGGTGGTATAGTGGTGAGCATAGCTGCCTTCCAAGCAGTTGACCCGGGTTCGATTCCTGGCCAATGCATCCTTTTCCTTATGTGCTGTTTTCGCACTTATAGTTGTTGCTTAAGATATGCTCAGATGACAAGGTCCATAGAAAATGTTAAAATCTTTGTAGAAATCATGATTCTTTCTTAGCAGATGACTTTTGATTCCACCACTGCATGATTAAACATTTGTAAACACATTTTACAAAGTTCACTGAGGTGCCATATGCAAGTACATCAAAGGTCTTTTCTTTTCTCAGTTTTGATACCACTGTATATCAGTTCAATGGTGCATAAAAACCTTACGTATGGATGAGCCTAAATCTTGAATTGTGAATGTCATGCAATTTGCCAATTTTGTTTGAATATCTACCACCAATGGTGCTACAGCGCAGGATATAAAAATCTTTCAAACAGTTGTTGTGATTTTCATATTGGCCACTATATGCATTTGAAAAGTGCTCAAGCATTGGTGGTATAGTGGTGAGCATAGCTGCCTTCCAAGTAGTTGACCCGGGTTCGATTCCCGGCCAATGCATCCTTTTCCTTATGTGCTGTTTTCGCACTTATAGTTGTTGCTTAAGATATGCTCAGATGACAAGGTCCATAGAAAATGTTAAAATCTTTGTAGAAATCATGATTCCTTCTTAGCAGATGACTTTTGATTCCACCACTGCTTGATTAAAGATTTGTAAATACATTTTACAAAGTTCACTGAGGTGCCATATGCAAGTAAATCGAAGGTCTTTTCTTTTCTCAGTTTTGATACCACTGTATATCAGTTCAATGGTGCATAAAAACCTTAAGTATGGATGAGCCTAAATCTTGAATTGTGAATGTCATGCAATTTTCCAATTTTGTTTGAATATCTTCCACCAATGGTGCTACAGCGCAGGCTATAAATATCTTTCAAACAGTTGTTGTGATTTCCATATTGACCACTATATGCATTTGAAAAGTGCTCAAGCATTGGTGGTATAGTGGTGAGCATAGCTGCTTTTCAAGCAATTGACCCGGGTTTGATTCCCGGCCAATGCATTCTTTTCCTTATGTGCTGTTTTCACACTTAAAGTTGTTGCTTAAGATATGCTCAGATGACAAGGTCCATAGAAAATGTTAAAATCTTTTTAGAAATCATGATTCCTTCTTAGCAGATGACTTTTGATTCCACCACTGCTTGATTAAAGATTTGTAAATACATTTTACAAAGTTCACTGAGGTGCCATATGCAAGTACATCAAAGGTCTTTTCTTTTCTCAGTTTTGATACCACTGTATATCAGTTCAATGGTGCATAAAAACCTTAAGTATGGATGAGCCTAAATTTTGAATTGTGAATGTCATGCAATTTGCCAATTTTGTTTGAATATCTTCCACGAATGCTGCTACAGCGCAGGCTATAAATATCTTTCAAACAGTTGTTGTGATTTCCATATTGGCCACTATATGCATTTGAAGAGAGCTCAAGCATTGGTGGTATAGTGGTGAGCATAGCTGCCTACCAAGCAGTTGACTCGGGTTCTATTCCCGGCCAATGCATCGTTTTCCTTATGTGCTGTTTTCGCACTTATAGTTGTTGCTTAAGATATGCTCAGATGACAAGGTCCATAGAAAATGTTAAAATCTTTGTAGAAATCATGATTCCTTCTTAGCAGATGCCTTTTTATTCCACCACTGCCTAATTAAAGATTTGTAAATACATTTTACAAAGTTCACTGAGGTGCCATATGCAAGTAAATCGAAGGTCTTTTCTTTTCTCAGTTTTGATACCACTGTATATCAGTTCAATGGTGCATAAAAACCTTAAGTATGGATGAGCCTAAATCTTGAATTGTGAATGTCATGCAATTTTCCAATTTTGTTTGAATATCTTCCACCAATGGTGCTACAGCGCAGGCTATAAATATCTTTCAAACAGTTGTTGTGATTTCCATATTGACCACCATATGCATTTGAAAAGTGCTCAAGCATTGGTGGTATAGTGGTGAGCATAGCTGCCTTCCAAGCAGTTGACCCGGGTTCAATTCCCGGTCAATGCATTCTTTTGCTTATGTGCTGTTTTCACACTTATAGTTATTGCTTAAGATATGCTCAGATGACAAGGTCCATAGAAAATGTTAAAATCCTTGTAGAAATCATGATTCCTTCTTAGCAGATGACTTTTGATTCCACCACTGCTTGATTAAAGATTTGTGAATACATTTTACAAAGTTCACTGAGGTGCCATATGCAAGTACATCAAAGGTCTTTTCTTTTCTCAGTTTTGATACCACTGTATATCAGTTCTATGGTGCATAAAAACCTTAAGTATGGATGAGCCTAAATCTTGAATTGTGAATGTCATGCAATTTTCCAATTTTGTTTGAATATCTTCCACCAATGGTGCTACAGCGCAGGCTATAAATATCTTTCAAACAGTTGTTGTGATTTCCATATTGGTCACTATATGCATTTGGAAAGTGCTCAAGCATTGGTGGTATAGTGGTGAGCATAGCTGCCTTCCAAGCAGTTGATTCAGGTTCGATTCCCGGCCAATGCATCCTTTTCCTTATGTGCTGTTTTCGCACTTATAGTTGTTGCTTAAGATATGCTCAGATGACAAGGTCCATAGAAAATGTTAAAATCTTTGTAGAAATCACTGAGGTGCCATATGCAAGTAAATCGAAGGTCTTTTCTTTTCTCAGTTTTGATACCACTGTATGTCAGTTCAATGGTGCATAAAAACCTTAAGTATGGATGAGCCTAAATCTTGAATTGTGAATGTCATGCAATTTGCCAATTTTGTTTGAATATCTACCACCAATGGTGCTACAGCGCAGGCTATAAAAATCTTTCAAACAGTTGTTGTGATTTCCATATTGGCCACTATATGCATTTGAAAAGAGCTCAAGCATTGGTGGTATAGTGGTGAGCATAGCTGCCTTCCAAGCAGTTAACCCGGGTTCGATTCCCAGCTAATGCATCCTTTTCCTTATGTGCTGTTTTCGCACTTATAGTTGTTGCTTAAGATATGCTCAGATGACAAGGTCCATAGAAAATGTTAAAATCTTTGTAGAAATCACTGAGGTGCCATATGCAAGTAAATCGAAGGTCTTTTCTTTTCTCAGTTTTGATACCACTGTATGTCAGTTCAATGGTGCATAAAAACCTTAAGTATGGATGAGCCTAAATCTTGAATTGTGAATGTCATGCAATTTGCCAATTTTGTTTGAATATCTACCACCAATGGTGCTACAGCGAAGGCTATAAAAATCTTTCAAACAGTTGTTGTGATTTCCATATTGGCCACTATATGCATTTGAAAAGTGCTCAAGCATTAATGGTATAGTGGTGAGCATAGCTTCCTTCCAAGCAGTTGACCCGGGTTCGATTCCCGGCCAATGCATCCTTTTCCTTATGTGCTGTTTTCGCACTTATAGTTGTTGCTTAAGATATGCTCAGATGACAAGGTCCATAGAAAATGTTAAAATCTTTATAGAAATCATGATTCCTTCTTAGAAGATGACTTTTGATTCCACCACTGCTTGATTAAAGATTTGTAAATACATTTTACAAAGTTCACTGAGGTGCCATATGCAAGTAAATCGAAGGTCTTTTCTTTTCTCAGTTTTGATACCACTGTATATCAGTTCAATGGTGCATAAAAACCTTAAGTATGGATGAGCCTAAATCTTGAATTGTGAATGTCATGCAATTTTCCAATTTTGTTTGAATATCTTCCACCAATGGTGCTACAGCGCAGGCTATAAATATCTTTCAAACAGTTGTTGTGATTTCCATATTGACCACTATATGCATTTGAAAAGTGCTCAAGCATTGGTGGTATAGTGGTGAGCATAGCTGCTTTTCAAGCAATTGACCCGGGTTTGATTCCCGGCCAATGCATTCTTTTCCTTATGTGCTGTTTTCACACTTAAAGTTGTTGCTTAAGATATGCTCAGATGACAAGGTCCATAGAAAATGTTAAAATCTTTGTAGAAATCATGATTCCTTCTTAGCAGATGACTTTTGATTCCACCACTGCCTGATTAAAGATTTGTAAATACATTTTACAAAGTTCACTGAGGTGCCATATGCAAGTAAATCGAAGGTCTTTTCTTTTCTCAGTTTTGATACCACTGTATGTCAGTTCAATGGTGCATAAAAACCTTTAGTATGGATGAGCCTAAATCTTGAATTGTAAATGTCATGCAATTTGCCAATTTTGTTTGAATATCTTCCACCAATGGTGCTACAGCGCAGGCTATAAATATCTTTCAAACAGTTGTTGTGATTTCCATATTGGCCACTATATGCAATCGAAAAGAGCTCAAGCATTGGTGGTATAGTGGTGAGCAAAGCGGTCTTCCAAGCAGTTGACCCGGGTACGATTCCCGGCCAATGCATCCTTTTCCTTATGTGCTGTTTTCGCACTTATAGTTGTTGCTTAAGATATGCTCAGATGACAAGGTCCATAGAAAATGTTAAAATCTTTGTAGAAATCATGATTCCTTCTTAGCAGATGCCTTTTTATTCCACCACTGCCTAATTAAAGATTTGTAAATACATTTTACAAAGTTCACTGAGGTGCCATATGCAAGTAAATCGAAGGTCTTTTCTTTTCTCAGTTTTGATACCACTGTATATCAGTTCAATGGTGCATAAAAACCTTAAGTATGGATGAGCCTAAATCTTGAATTGTGAATGTCATGCAATTTGCCAATTTTGTTTGAATATCTTCCACCAATGGTGCTACAGTGCAGGCTATAAATATCTTTCAAACAGTTGTTGTGATTTCCATATTGGCCACTATATGCATCCGAAAAGAGCTCAAGCATTGGTGGTATAGTGCTGAGCATAGCTGCTTTCCAAGCAGTTGACCCGGGTTCGATTCCCGGCCAATGCATCCTTTTCCTTATGTGCTGTTTTCGCACTTATAGTTGTTGCTTAAGATATGCTCAGATGACAAGGTCCATAGAAAATGTTAAAATCTTTGTAGAAATCATGATTCTTTCTTAGCAGATGACTTTTGATTCCACCACTGCATGATTAAACATTTGTAAACACATTTTACAAAGTTCACTGAGGTGCCATATGCAAGTACATCAAAGGTCTTTTCTTTTCTCAGTTTTGATACCACTGTATATCAGTTCAATGGTGCATAAAAACCTTACGTATGGATGAGCCTAAATCTTGAATTGTGAATGTCATGCAATTTGCCAATTTTGTTTGAATATCTACCACCAATGGTGCTACAGCGCAGGCTATAAAAATCTTTCAAACAGTTGTTGTGATTTCCATACTGGCCACTATATGCATTTGAAAAGTGCTCAAGCATTGGTGGTATAGTGGTGAGCATAGCTGCCTTCCAAGCAGTTGACCCGGGTTCGATTCCCGGCCAATGCATCCTTTTCCTTATGTGCTGTTTTCGCACTTATAGTTGTTGCTTAAGATATGCTCAGATGACAAGGTCCATAGAAAATGTTAAAATCTTTGTAGAAATCATGATTCCTTCTTAGCAGATGACTTTTGATTCCACCACTGCTTGATTAAAGATTTGTAAATACATTTTACAAAGTTCACTGAGGTGCCATATGCAAGTAAATCGAAGGTCTTTTCTTTTCTCAGTTTTGATACCACTGTATATCAGTTCAATGGTGCATAAAAACCTTAAGTATGGATGAGCCTAAATCTTGAATTGTGAATGTCATGCAATCCAATTTTGTTTGAATATCTTCCACCAATGGTGCTACAGCGCAGGCTATAAATATCTTTCAAACAGTTGTTGTGATTTCCATATTGACCACTATATGCATTTGAAAAGTGCTCAAGCATTGGTGGTATAGTGGTGAGCATAGCTGCTTTTCAAGCAATTGACCCGGGTTTGATTCCCGGCCAATGCATTCTTTTCCTTATGTGCTGTTTTCACACTTAAAGTTGTTGCTTAAGATATGCTCAGATGACAAGGTCCATAGAAAATGTTAAAATCTTTTTAGAAATCATGATTCATTCTTAGCAGATGACTTTTGATTCCACCACTGCTTGATTAAAGATTTGTAAATACATTTTACAAAGTTCACTGAGGTGCCATATGCAAGTACATCAAAGGTCTTTTCTTTTCTCAGTTTTGATACCACTGTATATCAGTTCAATGGTGCATAAAAACCTTAAGTATGGATGAGCCTAAATTTTGAATTGTGAATGTCATGCAATTTGCCAATTTTGTTTGAATATCTTCCACGAATGCTGCTACAGCGCAGGCTATAAATATCTTTCAAACAGTTGTTGTGATTTCCATATTGGCCACTATATGCATTTGAAGAGAGCTCAAGCATTGGTGGTATAGTGGTGAGCATAGCTGCCTACCAAACAGTTGACTCGGGTTCTATTCCCGGCCAATGCATCGTTTTCCTTATGTGCTGTTTTCGCACTTATAGTTGTTGCTTAAGATATGCTCAGATGACAAGGTCCATAGAAAATGTTAAAATCTTTGTAGAAATCATGATTCCTTCTTAGCAGATGCCTTTTTATTCCACCACTGCCTAATTAAAGATTTGTAAATACATTTTACAAAGTTCACTGAGGTGCCATATGCAAGTAAATCGAAGGTCTTTTCTTTTCTCAGTTTTGATACCACTGTATATCAGTTCAATGGTGCATAAAAACCTTAAGTATGGATGAGCCTAAATCTTGAATTGTGAATGTCATGCAATTTTCCAATTTTGTTTGAATATCTTCCACCAATGGTGCTACAGCGCAGGCTATAAATATCTTTCAAACAGTTGTTGTGATTTCCATATTGACCACCATATGCATTAGAAAAGTGCTCAAGCATTGGTGGTATAGTGGTGAGCATAGCTGCCTTCCAAGCAGTTGACCCGGGTTCAATTCTCGGCCAATGCATTCTTTTCCTTATGTGCTGTTTTCACACTTATAGTTATTGCTTAAGATATGCTCAGATGACAAGGTCCATAGAAAATGTTAAAATCCTTGTAGAAATCATGATTCCTTCTTAGCAGATGACTTTTGATTCCACCAATGCTTGATTAAAGATTTGTGAATACATTTTACAAAGTTCACTGAGGTGCCATATGCAAGTACATCAAAGGTCTTTTCTTTTCTCAGTTTTGATACTACTGTATATCAGTTCTATGGTGCATAAAAACCTTAAGTATGGATGAGCCTAAATCTTGAATTGTGAATGTCATGCAATTTTCCAATTTTGTTTGAATATCTTCCACCAATGGTGCTACAGCGCAGGCTATAAATATCTTTCAAACAGTTGTTGTGATTTCCATATTGGTCACTATATGCATTTGGAAAGTGCTCAAGCATTGGTGGTATAGTGGTGAGCATAGCTGCCTTCCAAGCAGTTGATCCGGGTTCGATTCCCGGCCAATGCATCCTTTTCCTTATGTGCTGTTTTCGCACTTATAGTTGTTGCTTAAGATATGCTCAGATGACAAGGTCCATAGAAAATGTTAAAATCTTTGTAGAAATCACTGAGGTGCCATATGCAAGTAAATCGAAGGTCTTTTCTTTTCTCAGTTTTGATACCACTGTATGTCAGTTCAATGGTGCATAAAAACCTTAAGTATGGATGAGCCTAAATCTTGAATTGTGAATGTCATGCAATTTGCCAATTTTGTTTGAATATCTACCACCAATGGTGCTACAGCGCAGGCTATAAAAATCTTTCAAACAGTTGTTGTGATTTCCATATTGGCCACTATATGCATTTGAAAAGAGCTCAAGCATTGGTGGTATAGTGGTAAGCATAGCTGCCTTCCAAGCAGTTAACCCGGGTTCGATTCCCGGCCAATGCATCCTTTTCCTTATGTGCTGTTTTCGCACTTATAGTTGTTGCTTAAGATATGCTCAGATGACAAGGTCCATAGAAAATGTTAAAATCTTTGTAGAAATCACTGAGGTGCCATATGCAAGTAAATCGAAGGTCTTTTCTTTTCTCAGTTTTGATACCACTGTATGTCAGTTCAATGGTGCATAAAAACCTTAAGTATGGATGAGCCTAAATCTTGAATTGTGAATGTCATGCAATTTGCCAATTTTGTTTGAATATCTACCACCAATGGTGATACAGCGCAGGCTATAAAAATCTTTCAAACAGTTGTTGTGATTTCCATATTGGCCACTATATGCATTTGAAAAGTGCTCAAGCATTGGTGGTATAGTGGTGAGCATAGCTGCCTTCCAAGCAGTTGACCCGGGTTCGATTCCCGGCCAATGCATCCTTTTCCTTATGTGCTGTTTTCGCACTTATAGTTGTTGCTTAAGATATGCTCAGATGACAAGGTCCATAGAAAATGTTAAAATCTTTGTAGAAATCATGATTCCTTCTTAGCAGATGACTTTTGATTCCACCACTGCTTGATTAAAGATTTGTAAATACATTTTACAAAGTTCACTGAGGTGCCATATGCAAGTAAATCGAAGGTCTTTTCTTTTCTCAGTTTTGATACCACTGTATATCAGTTCAATGGTGCATAAAAACCTTAAGTATGGATGAGCCTAAATCTTGAATTGTGAATGTCATGCAATTTTCCAATTTTGTTTGAATATCTTCCACCAATGGTGCTACAGCGCAGGCTATAAATATCTTTCAAACAGTTGTTGTGATTTCCATATTGGTCACTATATGCATTTGGAAAGTGCTCAAGCATTGGTGGTATAGTGGTGAGCATAGCTGCCTTCCAAGCAGTTGATCCGGGTTCGATTCCCGGCCAATGCATCCTTTTCCTTATGTGCTGTTTTCGCACTTATAGTTGTTGCTTAAGATATGCTCAGATGACAAGGTCCATAGAAAATGTTAAAATCTTTGTAGAAATCACTGAGGTGCCATATGCAAGTAAATCGAAGGTCTTTTCTTTTCTCAGTTTTGATACCACTGTATGTCAGTTCAATGGTGCATAAAAACCTTAAGTATGGATGAGCCTAAATCTTGAATTGTGAATGTCATGCAATTTGCCAATTTTGTTTGAATATCTACCACCAATGGTGCTACAGCGCAGGCTATAAAAATCTTTCAAACAGTTGTTGTGATTTCCATATTGGCCACTATATGCATTTGAAAAGTGCTCAAGCATTGGTGGTATAGTGGTGAGCATAGCTTCCTTCCAAGCAGTTGACCCGGGTTCGATTCCCGGCCAATGCATCCTTTTCCTTATGTGCTGTTTTCGCACTTATAGTTGTTGCTTAAGATATGCTCAGATGACAAGGTCCATAGAAAATGTTAAAATCTTTGTAGAAATCATGATTCCTTCTTAGAAGATGACTTTTGATTCCACCACTGCTTGATTAAAGATTTGTAAATACATTTTACAAAGTTCACTGAGGTGCCATATGCAAGTAAATCGAAGGTCTTTTCTTTTCTCAGTTTTGATACCACTGTATATCAGTTCAATGGTGCATAAAAACCTTAAGTATGGATGAGCCTAAATCTTGAATTGTGAATGTCATGCAATTTTCCAATTTTGTTTGAATATCTTCCACCAATGGTGCTACAGCGCAGGCTATAAATATCTTTCAAACAGTTGTTGTGATTTCCATATTGACCACTATATGCATTTGAAAAGTGCTCAAGCATTGGTGGTATAGTGGTGAGCATAGCTGCTTTTCAAGCAATTGACCCGGGTTTGATTCCCGGCCAATGCATTCTTTTCCTTATGTGCTGTTTTCACACTTAAAGTTGTTGCTTAAGATATGCTCAGATGACAAGGTCCATAGAAAATGTTAAAATCTTTTTAGAAATCATGATTCCTTCTTAGCAGATGACTTTTGATTCCACCACTGCTTGATTAAAGATTTGTAAATACATTTTACAAAGTTCACTGAGGTGCCATATACAAGTAAATCGAAGGTCTTTTCTTTTCTCAGTTTTGATACCACTGTATATCAGTTCAATGGTGCATAAAAACCTTAAGTATGGATGAGCCTAAATTTTGAATTGTGAATGTCATGCAATTTGCCAATTTTGTTTGAATATCTTCCACCAATGGTGCTACAGCGCAGGCTATAAATATCTTTCAAACAGTTGTTGTGATTTCATTATTGGCCACTATATGCAATAGAAACGAGCTCAAGCATTAGTGGTATAGTGGTGAGCATAGCTGCCTTCCAAGCAGTTGACTCGGGTTCTATTCCCGGCCAATGCATCGTTTTCCTTATGTGCTGTTTTCGCACTTATAGTTGTTGCTTAAGATATGCTCAGATGACAAGGTCCATAGAAAATGTTAAAATCTTTGTAGAAATCATGATTCCTTCTTAGCAGATGACTTTTGATTCCACCACTGCCTGATTAAAGATTTGTAAATACATTTTACAAAGTTCACTGAGGTGCCATATGCAAGTAAATCGAAGGTCTTTTCTTTTCTCAGTTTTGATACCACTGTATGTCAGTTCAATGGTGCATAAAAACCTTTAGTATGGATGAGCCTAAATCTTGAATTGTAAATGTCATGCAATTTGCCAATTTTGTTTGAATATCTTCCACCAATGGTGCTACAGCGCAGGCTATAAATATCTTTCAAACAGTTGTTGTGATTTCCATATTGGCCACTATATGCAATCGAAAAGAGCTCAAGCATTGGTGGTATAGTGGTGAGCAAAGCGGTCTTCCAAGCAGTTGACCCGGGTACGATTCCCGGCCAATGCATCCTTTTCCTTATGTGCTGTTTTCGCACTTATAGTTGTTGCTTAAGATATGCTCAGATGACAAGGTCCATAGAAAATGTTAAAATCTTTGTAGAAATCATGATTCCTTCTTAGCAGATGACTTTTGATTCCACCACTGCCTGATTAAAGATTTGTAAATACATTTTACAAAGTTCACTGAGGTGCCAGAGCAAGTAAATCAAAGGTCTTTTCTTTTCTCAGTTTTGATACCACTGTATATCAGTTCAATGGTGCATAAAAACCTTAAGTATGGATGAGCCTAAATCTTGAATTGTGAATGTCATGCAATTTGCCAATTTTGTTTGAATATCTTCCACCAATGGTGCTACAGTGCAGGCTATAAATATCTTTCAAACAGTTGTTGTGATTTCCATATTGGCCACTATATGCATTCGAAAAGAGCTCAAGCATTGGTGGTATAGTGCTGAGCATAGCTGCCTTCCAAGCAGTTTACCCGGGTTCGATTCCCGGCCAATGCATCCTTTTCCTTATGTGCTGTTTTCGCACTTATAGTTGTTGCTTAAGATATGCTCAGATGACAAGGTCCATAGAAAATGTTAAAATCTTTGTAGAAATCATGATTCCTTCTTAGAAGATGACTTTTGATTCCACCACTGCTTGATTAAAGATTTGTAAATACATTTTACAAAGTTCACTGAGGTGCCATATGCAAGTAAATCGAAGGTCTTTTCTTTTCTCAGTTTTGATACCACTGTATATCAGTTCAATGGTGCATAAAAACCTTAAGTATGGATGAGCCTAAATCTTGAATTGTGAATGTCATGCAATTTTCCAATTTTGTTCTAATATCTTCCACCAATGGTGCTACAGCGCAGGCTATAAATATCTTTCAAACAGTTGTTGTGATTTCCATATTGACCACTATATGCATTTGAAAAGTGCTCAAGCATTGGTGGTATAGTGGTGAGCATAGCTGCTTTTCAAGCAATTGACCCGGGTTTGATTCCCGGCCAATGCATTCTTTTCCTTATGTGCTGTTTTCACACTTAAAGTTGTTGCTTAAGATATGCTCAGATGACAAGGTCCATAGAAAATGTTAAAATCTTTTTAGAAATCATGATTCCTTCTTAGCAGATGACTTTTGATTCCACCACTGCTTGATTAAAGATTTGTAAATACATTTTACAAAGTTCACTGAGGTGCCATATACAAGTAAATCGAAGGTCTTTTCTTTTCTCAGTTTTGATACCACTGTATATCAGTTCAATGGTGCATAAAAACCTTAAGTATGGATGAGCCTAAATTTTGAATTGTGAATGTCATGCAATTTGCCAATTTTGTTTGAATATCTTCCACCAATGGTGCTACAGCGCAGGCTATAAATATCTTTCAAACAGTTGTTGTGATTTCCATATTGGCCACTATATGCAATAGAAACGAGCTCAAGCATTAGTGGTATAGTGGTGAGCATAGCTGCCTTCCAAGCAGTTGACTCGGGTTCTATTCCCGGCCAATGCATCGTTTTCCTTATGTGCTGTTTTCGCACTTATAGTTGTTGCTTAAGATATGCTCAGATGACAAGGTCCATAGAAAATGTTAAAATCTTTGTAGAAATCATGATTCCTTCTTAGCAGATGACTTTTGATTCCACCACTGCCTGATTAAAGATTTGTAAATACATTTTACAAAGTTCACTGAGGTGCCATATGCAAGTAAATCAAAGGTCTTTTCTTTTCTCAGTTTTGATACCACTGTATATCAGTTCAATGGTGCATAAAAACCTTAAGTATGGATGAGCCTAAATCTTGAATTGTGAATGTCATGCAATTTTCCAATTTTGTTTGAATATCTTCCACCAATGGTGCTACAGCGCAGGCTATAAATATCTTTCAAACAGTTGTTGTGATTTCCATATTGGCCACTATATGCATTCAAAAATAGCTCAAGCATTGGTGGTATAGTGGTTAGCATAGCTGCCTTCCAAGCAGTTGACCCGGGTTCGATTCCCGGCCAATGCATCCTTTTCCTTATGTGCTGTTTTCGCACTTATAGTTATTGCTTAAGATATGCTCAGATGACAAGGTCCATAGAAAATGTTAAAATCCTTGTAGAAATCATGATTCCTTCTTAGCAGATGACTTTTGATTCCACCAATGCTTGATTAAAGATTTGTGAATACATTTTACAAAGTTCACTGAGGTGCCATATGCAAGTACATCAAAGGTCTTTTCTTTTCTCAGTTTTGATACTACTGTATATCAGTTCTATGGTGCATAAAAACCTTAAGTATGGATGAGCCTAAATCTTGAATTGTGAATGTCATGCAATTTTCCAATTTTGTTTGAATATCTTCCACCAATGGTGCTACAGCGCAGGCTATAAATATCTTTCAAACAGTTGTTGTGATTTCCATATTGGTCACTATATGCATTTGGAAAGTGCTCAAGCATTGGTGGTATAGTGGTGAGCATAGCTGCCTTCCAAGCAGTTGATCCGGGTTCGATTCCCGGCCAATGCATCCTTTTCCTTATGTGCTGTTTTCGCACTTATAGTTGTTGCTTAAGATATGCTCAGATGACAAGGTCCATAGAAAATGTTAAAATCTTTGTAGAAATCACTGAGGTGCCATATGCAAGTAAATCGAAGGTCTTTTCTTTTCTCAGTTTTGATACCACTGTATGTCAGTTCAATGGTGCATAAAAACCTTAAGTATGGATGAGCCTAAATCTTGAATTGTGAATGTCATGCAATTTGCCAATTTTGTTTGAATATCTACCACCAATGGTGCTACAGCGCAGGCTATAAAAATCTTTCAAACAGTTGTTGTGATTTCCATATTGGCCACTATATGCATTTGAAAAGAGCTCAAGCATTGGTGGTATAGTGGTAAGCATAGCTGCCTTCCAAGCAGTTAACCCGGGTTCGATTCCCGGCCAATGCATCCTTTTCCTTATGTGCTGTTTTCGCACTTATAGTTGTTGCTTAAGATATGCTCAGATGACAAGGTCCATAGAAAATGTTAAAATCTTTGTAGAAATCACTGAGGTGCCATATGCAAGTAAATCGAAGGTCTTTTCTTTTCTCAGTTTTGATACCACTGTATGTCAGTTCAATGGTGCATAAAAACCTTAAGTATGGATGAGCCTAAATCTTGAATTGTGAATGTCATGCAATTTGCCAATTTTGTTTGAATATCTACCACCAATGGTGATACAGCGCAGGCTATAAAAATCTTTCAAACAGTTGTTGTGATTTCCATATTGGCCACTATATGCATTTGAAAAGTGCTCAAGCATTGGTGGTATAGTGGTGAGCATAGCTGCCTTCCAAGCAGTTGACCCGGGTTCGATTCCCGGCCAATGCATCCTTTTCCTTATGTGCTGTTTTCGCACTTATAGTTGTTGCTTAAGATATGCTCAGATGACAAGGTCCATAGAAAATGTTAAAATCTTTGTAGAAATCATGATTCCTTCTTAGCAGATGACTTTTGATTCCACCACTGCTTGATTAAAGATTTGTAAATACATTTTACAAAGTTCACTGAGGTGCCATATGCAAGTAAATCGAAGGTCTTTTCTTTTCTCAGTTTTGATACCACTGTATATCAGTTCAATGGTGCATAAAAACCTTAAGTATGGATGAGCCTAAATCTTGAATTGTGAATGTCATGCAATTTTCCAATTTTGTTTGAATATCTTCCACCAATGGTGCTACAGCGCAGGCTATAAATATCTTTCAAACAGTTGTTGTGATTTCCATATTGGTCACTATATGCATTTGGAAAGTGCTCAAGCATTGGTGGTATAGTGGTGAGCATAGCTGCCTTCCAAGCAGTTGATCCGGGTTCGATTCCCGGCCAATGCATCCTTTTCCTTATGTGCTGTTTTCGCACTTATAGTTGTTGCTTAAGATATGCTCAGATGACAAGGTCCATAGAAAATGTTAAAATCTTTGTAGAAATCACTGAGGTGCCATATGCAAGTAAATCGAAGGTCTTTTCTTTTCTCAGTTTTGATACCACTGTATGTCAGTTCAATGGTGCATAAAAACCTTAAGTATGGATGAGCCTAAATCTTGAATTGTGAATGTCATGCAATTTGCCAATTTTGTTTGAATATCTACCACCAATGGTGCTACAGCGCAGGCTATAAAAATCTTTCAAACAGTTGTTGTGATTTCCATATTGGCCACTATATGCATTTGAAAAGTGCTCAAGCATTGGTGGTATAGTGGTGAGCATAGCTTCCTTCCAAGCAGTTGACCCGGGTTCGATTCCCGGCCAATGCATCCTTTTCCTTATGTGCTGTTTTCGCACTTATAGTTGTTGCTTAAGATATGCTCAGATGACAAGGTCCATAGAAAATGTTAAAATCTTTGTAGAAATCATGATTCCTTCTTAGAAGATGACTTTTGATTCCACCACTGCTTGATTAAAGATTTGTAAATACATTTTACAAAGTTCACTGAGGTGCCATATGCAAGTAAATCGAAGGTCTTTTCTTTTCTCAGTTTTGATACCACTGTATATCAGTTCAATGGTGCATAAAAACCTTAAGTATGGATGAGCCTAAATCTTGAATTGTGAATGTCATGCAATTTTCCAATTTTGTTTGAATATCTTCCACCAATGGTGCTACAGCGCAGGCTATAAATATCTTTCAAACAGTTGTTGTGATTTCCATATTGACCACTATATGCATTTGAAAAGTGCTCAAGCATTGGTGGTATAGTGGTGAGCATAGCTGCTTTTCAAGCAATTGACCCGGGTTTGATTCCCGGCCAATGCATTCTTTTCCTTATGTGCTGTTTTCACACTTAAAGTTGTTGCTTAAGATATGCTCAGATGACAAGGTCCATAGAAAATGTTAAAATCTTTTTAGAAATCATGATTCCTTCTTAGCAGATGACTTTTGATTCCACCACTGCTTGATTAAAGATTTGTAAATACATTTTACAAAGTTCACTGAGGTGCCATATACAAGTAAATCGAAGGTCTTTTCTTTTCTCAGTTTTGATACCACTGTATATCAGTTCAATGGTGCATAAAAACCTTAAGTATGGATGAGCCTAAATTTTGAATTGTGAATGTCATGCAATTTGCCAATTTTGTTTGAATATCTTCCACCAATGGTGCTACAGCGCAGGCTATAAATATCTTTCAAACAGTTGTTGTGATTTCATTATTGGCCACTATATGCAATAGAAACGAGCTCAAGCATTAGTGGTATAGTGGTGAGCATAGCTGCCTTCCAAGCAGTTGACTCGGGTTCTATTCCCGGCCAATGCATCGTTTTCCTTATGTGCTGTTTTCGCACTTATAGTTGTTGCTTAAGATATGCTCAGATGACAAGGTCCATAGAAAATGTTAAAATCTTTGTAGAAATCATGATTCCTTCTTAGCAGATGACTTTTGATTCCACCACTGCCTGATTAAAGATTTGTAAATACATTTTACAAAGTTCACTGAGGTGCCATATGCAAGTAAATCGAAGGTCTTTTCTTTTCTCAGTTTTGATACCACTGTATGTCAGTTCAATGGTGCATAAAAACCTTTAGTATGGATGAGCCTAAATCTTGAATTGTAAATGTCATGCAATTTGCCAATTTTGTTTGAATATCTTCCACCAATGGTGCTACAGCGCAGGCTATAAATATCTTTCAAACAGTTGTTGTGATTTCCATATTGGCCACTATATGCAATCGAAAAGAGCTCAAGCATTGGTGGTATAGTGGTGAGCAAAGCGGTCTTCCAAGCAGTTGACCCGGGTACGATTCCCGGCCAATGCATCCTTTTCCTTATGTGCTGTTTTCGCACTTATAGTTGTTGCTTAAGATATGCTCAGATGACAAGGTCCATAGAAAATGTTAAAATCTTTGTAGAAATCATGATTCCTTCTTAGCAGATGACTTTTGATTCCACCACTGCCTGATTAAAGATTTGTAAATACATTTTACAAAGTTCACTGAGGTGCCAGAGCAAGTAAATCAAAGGTCTTTTCTTTTCTCAGTTTTGATACCACTGTATATCAGTTCAATGGTGCATAAAAACCTTAAGTATGGATGAGCCTAAATCTTGAATTGTGAATGTCATGCAATTTGCCAATTTTGTTTGAATATCTTCCACCAATGGTGCTACAGTGCAGGCTATAAATATCTTTCAAACAGTTGTTGTGATTTCCATATTGGCCACTATATGCATTCGAAAAGAGCTCAAGCATTGGTGGTATAGTGCTGAGCATAGCTGCCTTCCAAGCAGTTTACCCGGGTTCGATTCCCGGCCAATGCATCCTTTTCCTTATGTGCTGTTTTCGCACTTATAGTTGTTGCTTAAGATATGCTCAGATGACAAGGTCCATAGAAAATGTTAAAATCTTTGTAGAAATCATGATTCCTTCTTAGAAGATGACTTTTGATTCCACCACTGCTTGATTAAAGATTTGTAAATACATTTTACAAAGTTCACTGAGGTGCCATATGCAAGTAAATCGAAGGTCTTTTCTTTTCTCAGTTTTGATACCACTGTATATCAGTTCAATGGTGCATAAAAACCTTAAGTATGGATGAGCCTAAATCTTGAATTGTGAATGTCATGCAATTTTCCAATTTTGTTCTAATATCTTCCACCAATGGTGCTACAGCGCAGGCTATAAATATCTTTCAAACAGTTGTTGTGATTTCCATATTGACCACTATATGCATTTGAAAAGTGCTCAAGCATTGGTGGTATAGTGGTGAGCATAGCTGCTTTTCAAGCAATTGACCCGGGTTTGATTCCCGGCCAATGCATTCTTTTCCTTATGTGCTGTTTTCACACTTAAAGTTGTTGCTTAAGATATGCTCAGATGACAAGGTCCATAGAAAATGTTAAAATCTTTTTAGAAATCATGATTCCTTCTTAGCAGATGACTTTTGATTCCACCACTGCTTGATTAAAGATTTGTAAATACATTTTACAAAGTTCACTGAGGTGCCATATACAAGTAAATCGAAGGTCTTTTCTTTTCTCAGTTTTGATACCACTGTATATCAGTTCAATGGTGCATAAAAACCTTAAGTATGGATGAGCCTAAATTTTGAATTGTGAATGTCATGCAATTTGCCAATTTTGTTTGAATATCTTCCACCAATGGTGCTACAGCGCAGGCTATAAATATCTTTCAAACAGTTGTTGTGATTTCCATATTGGCCACTATATGCAATAGAAACGAGCTCAAGCATTAGTGGTATAGTGGTGAGCATAGCTGCCTTCCAAGCAGTTGACTCGGGTTCTATTCCCGGCCAATGCATCGTTTTCCTTATGTGCTGTTTTCGCACTTATAGTTGTTGCTTAAGATATGCTCAGATGACAAGGTCCATAGAAAATGTTAAAATCTTTGTAGAAATCATGATTCCTTCTTAGCAGATGACTTTTGATTCCACCACTGCCTGATTAAAGATTTGTAAATACATTTTACAAAGTTCACTGAGGTGCCATATGCAAGTAAATCAAAGGTCTTTTCTTTTCTCAGTTTTGATACCACTGTATATCAGTTCAATGGTGCATAAAAACCTTAAGTATGGATGAGCCTAAATCTTGAATTGTGAATGTCATGCAATTTGCCAATTTTGTTTGAATATCTACCACCAATGGTGCTACAGCGCAGGATATAAAAATCTTTCAAACAGTTGTTGTGATTTCCATATTGGCCACTATATGCATTCGAAAAGAGCTCAAGCATTGGTGGTATAGTGCTGAGCATAGCTGCCTTCCAAGCAGTTTACCCGGGTTCGATTCCCGGCCACTGCATCCTTTTCCTTATGTGCTGTTTTCGCACTTATAGTTGTTACTTAAGATATGCTCAGATGACAAGGTCCATAGAAAATGTTAAAATCTTTGTAGAAATCATGATTCTTTCTTAGCAGATGACTTTTGATTCCACCACTGCATGATTAAACATTTGTAAACACATTTTACAAAGTTCACTGAGGTGCCATATGCAAGTACATCAAAGGTCTTTTCTTTTCTCAGTTTTGATACCACTGTATATCAGTTCCATGGTGCATAAAAACCTTAAGTATGGATGAGCCTAAATCTTGAATTGTGAATGTCATGCAATTTGCCAATTTTGTTTGAATATCTACCACCAATGGTGCTACAGCGCAGGATATAAAAATCTTTCAAACAGTTGTTGTGATTTCCATATTGGCCACTATATGCATTTGAAAAGTGCTCAAGCATTGGTGGTATAGTGGTGAGCATAGCTGCCTTCCAAGCAGTTGACCCGGGTTCGATTCCCGGCCAATGCATCCTTTTCCTTATGTGCTGTTTTCGCACTTATAGTTGTTGCTTAAGATATGCTCAGATGACAAGGTCCATAGAAAATGTTAAAATCTTTGTAGAAATCATGATTCCTTCTTAGCAGATGACTTTTGATTCCACCACTGCTTGATTAAAGATTTGTAAATACATTTTACAAAGTTCACTGAGGTGCCATATGCAAGTAAATCGAAGGTCTTTTCTTTTCTCAGTTTTGATACCACTGTATATCAGTTCAATGGTGCATAAAAACCTTAAGTATGGATGAGCCTAAATCTTGAATTGTGAATGTCATGCAATTTTCCAATTTTGTTTGAATATCTTCCACCAATGGTGCTACAGCGCAGGCTATAAATATCTTTCAAACAGTTGTTGTGATTTCCATATTGACCACTATATGCATTTGAAAAGTGCTCAAGCATTGGTGGTATAGTGGTGAGCATAGCTGCTTTTCAAGCAATTGACCCGGGTTTGATTCCCGGCCAATGCATTCTTTTCCTTATGTGCTGTTTTCACACTTAAAGTTGTTGCTTAAGATATGCTCAGATGACAAGGTCCATAGAAAATGTTAAAATCTTTTTAGAAATCATGATTCCTTCTTAGCAGATGACTTTTGATTCCACCACTGCTTGATTAAAGATTTGTAAATACATTTTACAAAGTTCACTGAGGTGCCATATGCAAGTACATCAAAGGTCTTTTCTTTTCTCAGTTTTGATACCACTGTATATCAGTTCAATGGTGCATAAAAACCTTAAGTATGGATGAGCCTAAATTTTGAATTGTGAATGTCATGCAATTTGCCAATTTTGTTTGAATATCTTCCACGAATGCTGCTACAGCGCAGGCTATAAATATCTTTCAAACAGTTGTTGTGATTTCCATATTGGCCACTATATGCATTTGAAGAGAGCTCAAGCATTGGTGGTATAGTGGTGAGCATAGCTGCCTACCAAGCAGTTGACTCGGGTTCTATTCCCGGCCAATGCATCGTTTTCCTTATGTGCTGTTTTCGCACTTATAGTTGTTGCTTAAGATATGCTCAGATGACAAGGTCCATAGAAAATGTTAAAATCTTTGTAGAAATCATGATTCCTTCTTAGCAGATGCCTTTTTATTCCACCACTGCCTAATTAAAGATTTGTAAATACATTTTACAAAGTTCACTGAGGTGCCATATGCAAGTAAATCGAAGGTCTTTTCTTTTCTCAGTTTTGATACCACTGTATATCAGTTCAATGGTGCATAAAAACCTTAAGTATGGATGAGCCTAAATCTTGAATTGTGAATGTCATGCAATTTTCCAATTTTGTTTGAATATCTTCCACCAATGGTGCTACAGCGCAGGCTATAAATATCTTTCAAACAGTTGTTGTGATTTCCATATTGACCACTATATGCATTTGAAAAGTGCTCAAGCATTGGTGGTATAGTGGTGAGCATAGCTGAATTCCAAGCAGTTGACCCGGGTTCAATTCCCGGCCAATGCATTCTTTTCCTTATGTGCTGTTTTCACACTTATAGTTATTGCTTAAGATATGGTCAGATGACAAGGTCCATAGAAAATGTTAAAATCCTTGTAGAAATCATGATTCCTTCTTAGCAGATGACTTTTGATTCCACCACTGCTTGATTAAAGATTTGTGAATACATTTTACAAAGTTCACTGAGGTGCCATATGCAAGTACATCAAAGGTCTTTTCTTTTCTCAGTTTTGATACCACTGTATATCAGTTCTATGGTGCATAAAAACCTTAAGTATGGATGAGCCTAAATCTTGAATTGTGAATGTCATGCAATTTTCCAATTTTGTTTGAATATCTTCCACCAATGGTGCTACAGCGCAGGCTATAAATATCTTTCAAACAGTTGTTGTGATTTCCATATTGACCACTATATGCATTTGAAAAGTGCTCAAGCATTGGTGGTATAGTGGTGAGCATAGCTGCTTTTCAAGCAATTGACCCGGGTTTGATTCCCGGCCAATGCATTCTTTTCCTTATGTGCTGTTTTCACACTTAAAGTTGTTGCTTAAGATATGCTCAGATGACAAGGTCCATAGAAAATGTTAAAATCTTTTTAGAAATCATGATTCCTTCTTAGCAGATGACTTTTGATTCCACCACTGCTTGATTAAAGATTTGTAAATACATTTTACAAAGTTCACTGAGGTGCCATATGCAAGTACATCAAAGGTCTTTTCTTTTCTCAGTTTTGATACCACTGTATATCAGTTCAATGGTGCATAAAAACCTTAAGTATGGATGAGCCTAAATTTTGAATTGTGAATGTCATGCAATTTGCCAATTTTGTTTGAATATCTTCCACGAATGCTGCTACAGCGCAGGCTATAAATATCTTTCAAACAGTTGTTGTGATTTCCATATTGGCCACTATATGCATTTGAAGAGAGCTCAAGCATTGGTGGTATAGTGGTGAGCATAGCTGCCTACCAAGCAGTTGACTCGGGTTCTATTCCCGGCCAATGCATCGTTTTCCTTATGTGCTGTTTTCGCACTTATAGTTGTTGCTTAAGATATGCTCAGATGACAAGGTCCATAGAAAATGTTAAAATCTTTGTAGAAATCATGATTCCTTCTTAGCAGATGACTTTTGATTCCACCACTGCTTGATTAAAGATTTGTAAATACATTTTACAAAGTTCACTGAGGTGCCATATGCAAGTAAATCGAAGGTCTTTTCTTTTCTCAGTTTTGATACCACTGTATGTCAGTTCAATGGTGCATAAAAACCTTAAGTATGGATGAGCCTAAATCTTAAATTGTGAATGTCATGCAATTTGCCAATTTTGTTTGAATATCTACCACCAATGGTGCTACAGCGCAGGCTATAAAAATCTTTCAAACAGTTGTTGTGATTTCCATATTGGCCACTATATGCATTTGAAAAGAGCTCAAGCATTGGTGGTATAGTGGTGAGCATAGCTGCCTTCCAAGCAGTTAACCCGGGTTCGATTCCCGGCCAATGCATCCTTTTCCTTATGTGCTGTTTTCGCACTTATAGTTGTTGCTTAAGATATGCTCAGATGACAAGGTCCATAGAAAATGTTAAAATCTTTGTAGAAATCACTGAGGTGCCATATGCAAGTAAATCGAAGGTCTTTTCTTTTCTCAGTTTTGATACCACTGTATGTCAGTTCAATGGTGCATAAAAACCTTAAGTATGGATGAGCCTAAATCTTGAATTGTGAATGTCATGCAATTTGCCAATTTTGTTTGAATATCTACCACCAATGGTGCTACAGCGCAGGCTATAAAAATCTTTCAAACAGTTGTTGTGATTTCCATATTGGCCACTATATGCATTTGAAAAGTGCTCAAGCATTGGTGGTATAGTGGTGAGCATAGCTGCCTTCCAAGCAGTTGACCCGGGTTCGATTCCTGGCCAATGCATCCTTTTCCTTATGTGCTGTTTTCGCACTTATAGTTGTTGCTTAAGATATGCTCAGATGACAAGGTCCATAGAAAATGTTAAAATCTTTGTAGAAATCATGATTCCTTCTTAGCAGGTGACTTTTGATTCCACCACTGCTTGATTAAAGATTTGTAAATACATTTTACAAAGTTCACTGAGGTGCCATATGCAAGTAAATCGAAGGTCTTTTCTTTTCTCAGTTTTGATACCACTGTATATCAGTTCAATGGTGCATAAAAACCTTAAGTATGGATGAGCCTAAATCTTGAATTGTGAATGTCATGCAATTTTCCAATTTTGTTTGAATATCTTCCACCAATGGTGCTACAGCGCAGGCTATAAATATCTTTCAAACAGTTGTTGTGATTTCCATATTGACCACTATATGCATTTGAAAAGTGCTCAAGCATTGGTGGTATAGTGGTGAGCATAGCTGCTTTTCAAGCAATTGACCCGGGTTTGATTCCCGGCCAATGCATTCTTTTCCTTATGTGCTGTTTTCACACTTAAAGTTGTTGCTTAAGATATGCTCAGATGACAAGGTCCATAGAAAATGTTAAAATCTTTTTAGAAATCATGATTCTTTCTTAGCAGATGACTTTTGATTCCACCACTGCATGATTAAACATTTGTAAACACATTTTACAAAGTTCACTGAGGTGCCATATGCAAGTACATCAAAGGTCTTTTCTTTTCTCAGTTTTGATACCACTGTATATCAGTTCCATGGTGCATAAAAACCTTAAGTATGGATGAGCCTAAATCTTGAATTGTGAATGTCATGCAATTTGCCAATTTTGTTTGAATATCTACCACCAATGGTGCTACAGCGCAGGATATAAAAATCTTTCAAACAGTTGTTGTGATTTCCATATTGGCCACTATATGCATTTGAAAAGTGCTCAAGCATTGGTGGTATAGTGGTGAGCATAGCTGCCTTCCAAGCAGTTGACCCGGGTTCGATTCCCGGCCAATGCATCCTTTTCCTTATGTGCTGTTTTCGCACTTATAGTTGTTGCTTAAGATATGCTCAGATGACAAGGTCCATAGAAAATGTTAAAATCTTTGTAGAAATCATGATTCCTTCTTAGCAGATGACTTTTGATTCCACCACTGCTTGATTAAAGATTTGTAAATACATTTTACAAAGTTCACTGAGGTGCCATATGCAAGTAAATCGAAGGTCTTTTCTTTTCTCAGTTTTGATACCACTGTATATCAGTTCAATGGTGCATAAAAACCTTAAGTATGGATGAGCCTAAATCTTGAATTGTGAATGTCATGCAATTTTCCAATTTTGTTTGAATATCTTCCACCAATGGTGCTACAGCGCAGGCTATAAATATCTTTCAAACAGTTGTTGTGATTTCCATATTGACCACTATATGCATTTGAAAAGTGCTCAAGCATTGGTGGTATAGTGGTGAGCATAGCTGCTTTTCAAGCAATTGACCCGGGTTTGATTCCCGGCCAATGCATTCTTTTCCTTATGTGCTGTTTTCACACTTAAAGTTGTTGCTTAAGATATGCTCAGATGACAAGGTCCATAGAAAATGTTAAAATCTTTTTAGAAATCATGATTCCTTCTTAGCAGATGACTTTTGATTCCACCACTGCTTGATTAAAGATTTGTAAATACATTTTACAAAGTTCACTGAGGTGCCATATGCAAGTACATCAAAGGTCTTTTCTTTTCTCAGTTTTGATACCACTGTATATCAGTTCAATGGTGCATAAAAACCTTAAGTATGGATGAGCCTAAATTTTGAATTGTGAATGTCATGCAATTTGCCAATTTTGTTTGAATATCTTCCACGAATGCTGCTACAGCGCAGGCTATAAATATCTTTCAAACAGTTGTTGTGATTTCCATATTGGCCACTATATGCATTTGAAGAGAGCTCAAGCATTGGTGGTATAGTGGTGAGCATAGCTGCCTACCAAGCAGTTGACTCGGGTTCTATTCCCGGCCAATGCATCGTTTTCCTTATGTGCTGTTTTCGCACTTATAGTTGTTGCTTAAGATATGCTCAGATGACAAGGTCCATAGAAAATGTTAAAATCTTTGTAGAAATCATGATTCCTTCTTAGCAGATGCCTTTTTATTCCACCACTGCCTAATTAAAGATTTGTAAATACATTTTACAAAGTTCACTGAGGTGCCATATGCAAGTAAATCGAAGGTCTTTTCTTTTCTCAGTTTTGATACCACTGTATATCAGTTCAATGGTGCATAAAAACCTTAAGTATGGATGAGCCTAAATCTTGAATTGTGAATGTCATGCAATTTTCCAATTTTGTTTGAATATCTTCCACCAATGGTGCTACAGCGCAGGCTATAAATATCTTTCAAACAGTTGTTGTGATTTCCATATTGACCACTATATGCATTTGAAAAGTGCTCAAGCATTGGTGGTATAGTGGTGAGCATAGCTGAATTCCAAGCAGTTGACCCGGGTTCAATTCCCGGCCAATGCATTCTTTTCCTTATGTGCTGTTTTCACACTTATAGTTATTGCTTAAGATATGGTCAGATGACAAGGTCCATAGAAAATGTTAAAATCCTTGTAGAAATCATGATTCCTTCTTAGCAGATGACTTTTGATTCCACCACTGCTTGATTAAAGATTTGTGAATACATTTTACAAAGTTCACTGAGGTGCCATATGCAAGTACATCAAAGGTCTTTTCTTTTCTCAGTTTTGATACCACTGTATATCAGTTCTATGGTGCATAAAAACCTTAAGTATGGATGAGCCTAAATCTTGAATTGTGAATGTCATGCAATTTTCCAATTTTGTTTGAATATCTTCCACCAATGGTGCTACAGCGCAGGCTATAAATATCTTTCAAACAGTTGTTGTGATTTCCATATTGACCACTATATGCATTTGAAAAGTGCTCAAGCATTGGTGGTATAGTGGTGAGCATAGCTGCTTTTCAAGCAATTGACCCGGGTTTGATTCCCGGCCAATGCATTCTTTTCCTTATGTGCTGTTTTCACACTTAAAGTTGTTGCTTAAGATATGCTCAGATGACAAGGTCCATAGAAAATGTTAAAATCTTTTTAGAAATCATGATTCCTTCTTAGCAGATGACTTTTGATTCCACCACTGCTTGATTAAAGATTTGTAAATACATTTTACAAAGTTCACTGAGGTGCCATATGCAAGTACATCAAAGGTCTTTTCTTTTCTCAGTTTTGATACCACTGTATATCAGTTCAATGGTGCATAAAAACCTTAAGTATGGATGAGCCTAAATTTTGAATTGTGAATGTCATGCAATTTGCCAATTTTGTTTGAATATCTTCCACGAATGCTGCTACAGCGCAGGCTATAAATATCTTTCAAACAGTTGTTGTGATTTCCATATTGGCCACTATATGCATTTGAAGAGAGCTCAAGCATTGGTGGTATAGTGGTGAGCATAGCTGCCTACCAAGCAGTTGACTCGGGTTCTATTCCCGGCCAATGCATCGTTTTCCTTATGTGCTGTTTTCGCACTTATAGTTGTTGCTTAAGATATGCTCAGATGACAAGGTCCATAGAAAATGTTAAAATCTTTGTAGAAATCATGATTCCTTCTTAGCAGATGACTTTTGATTCCACCACTGCTTGATTAAAGATTTGTAAATACATTTTACAAAGTTCACTGAGGTGCCATATGCAAGTAAATCGAAGGTCTTTTCTTTTCTCAGTTTTGATACCACTGTATGTCAGTTCAATGGTGCATAAAAACCTTAAGTATGGATGAGCCTAAATCTTAAATTGTGAATGTCATGCAATTTGCCAATTTTGTTTGAATATCTACCACCAATGGTGCTACAGCGCAGGCTATAAAAATCTTTCAAACAGTTGTTGTGATTTCCATATTGGCCACTATATGCATTTGAAAAGAGCTCAAGCATTGGTGGTATAGTGGTGAGCATAGCTGCCTTCCAAGCAGTTAACCCGGGTTCGATTCCCGGCCAATGCATCCTTTTCCTTATGTGCTGTTTTCGCACTTATAGTTGTTGCTTAAGATATGCTCAGATGACAAGGTCCATAGAAAATGTTAAAATCTTTGTAGAAATCACTGAGGTGCCATATGCAAGTAAATCGAAGGTCTTTTCTTTTCTCAGTTTTGATACCACTGTATGTCAGTTCAATGGTGCATAAAAACCTTAAGTATGGATGAGCCTAAATCTTGAATTGTGAATGTCATGCAATTTGCCAATTTTGTTTGAATATCTACCACCAATGGTGCTACAGCGCAGGCTATAAAAATCTTTCAAACAGTTGTTGTGATTTCCATATTGGCCACTATATGCATTTGAAAAGTGCTCAAGCATTGGTGGTATAGTGGTGAGCATAGCTGCCTTCCAAGCAGTTGACCCGGGTTCGATTCCTGGCCAATGCATCCTTTTCCTTATGTGCTGTTTTCGCACTTATAGTTGTTGCTTAAGATATGCTCAGATGACAAGGTCCATAGAAAATGTTAAAATCTTTGTAGAAATCATGATTCCTTCTTAGCAGGTGACTTTTGATTCCACCACTGCTTGATTAAAGATTTGTAAATACATTTTACAAAGTTCACTGAGGTGCCATATGCAAGTAAATCGAAGGTCTTTTCTTTTCTCAGTTTTGATACCACTGTATATCAGTTCAATGGTGCATAAAAACCTTAAGTATGGATGAGCCTAAATCTTGAATTGTGAATGTCATGCAATTTTCCAATTTTGTTTGAATATCTTCCACCAATGGTGCTACAGCGCAGGCTATAAATATCTTTCAAACAGTTGTTGTGATTTCCATATTGACCACTATATGCATTTGAAAAGTGCTCAAGCATTGGTGGTATAGTGGTGAGCATAGCTGCTTTTCAAGCAATTGACCCGGGTTTGATTCCCGGCCAATGCATTCTTTTCCTTATGTGCTGTTTTCACACTTAAAGTTGTTGCTTAAGATATGCTCAGATGACAAGGTCCATAGAAAATGTTAAAATCTTTTTAGAAATCATGATTCCTTCTTAGCAGATGACTTTTGATTCCACCACTGCTTGATTAAAGATTTGTAAATACATTTTACAAAGTTCACTGAGGTGCCATATGCAAGTACATCAAAGGTCTTTTCTTTTCTCAGTTTTGATACCACTGTATATCAGTTCAATAGTGCATAAAAACCTTAAGTATGGATGAGCCTAAATTTTGAATTGTGAATGTCATGCAATTTGCCAATTTTGTTTGAATATCTTCCACGAATGCTGCTACAGCGCAGGCTATAAATATCTTTCAAACAGTTGTTGTGATTTCCATATTGGCCACTATATGCATTTGAAGAGAGCTCAAGCATTGGTGGTATAGTGGTGAGCATAGCTGCCTACCAAGCAGTTGACTCGGGTTCTATTCCCGGCCAATGCATCGTTTTCCTTATGTGCTGTTTTCGCACTTATAGTTGTTGCTTAAGATATGCTCAGATGACAAGGTCCATAGAAAATGTTAAAATCTTTGTAGAAATCATGATTCCTTCTTAGCAGATGCCTTTTTATTCCACCACTGCCTAATTAAAGATTTGTAAATACATTTTACAAAGTTCACTGAGGTGCCATATGCAAGTAAATCGAAGGTCTTTTCTTTTCTCAGTTTTGATACCACTGTATATCAGTTCAATGGTGCATAAAAACCTTAAGTATGGATGAGCCTAAATCTTGAATTGTGAATGTCATGCAATTTTCCAATTTTGTTTGAATATCTTCCACCAATGGTGCTACAGCGCAGGCTATAAATATCTTTCAAACAGTTGTTGTGATTTCCATATTGACCACTATATGCATTTGAAAAGTGCTCAAGCATTGGTGGTATAGTGGTGAGCATAGCTGCCTTCCAAGCAGTTGACCCGGGTTCAATTCCCGGCCAATGCATTCTTTTCCTTATGTGCTGTTTTCACACTTATAGTTATTGCTTAAGATATGCTCAGATGACAAGGTCCATAGAAAATGTTAAAATCCTTGTAGAAATCATGATTCCTTCTTAGCAGATGACTTTTGATTCCACCACTGCTTGATTAAAGATTTGTGAATACATTTTACAAAGTTCACTGAGGTGCCATATGCAAGTACATCAAAGGTCTTTTCTTTTCTCAGTTTTGATACCACTGTATATCAGTTCTATGGTGCATAAAAACCTTAAGTATGGATGAGCCTAAATCTTGAATTGTGAATGTCATGCAATTTTCCAATTTTGTTTGAATATCTTCCACCAATGGTGCTACAGCGCAGGCTATAAATATCTTTCAAACAGTTGTTGTGATTTCCATATTGGTCACTATATGCATTTGGAAAGTGCTCAAGCATTGGTGGTATAGTGGTGAGCATAGCTGCCTTCCAAGCAGTTGACCCGGGTTCGATTCCCAACCAATGCACCCTTTTCCTTATGTGCTGTTTTCGCACTTATAGTTGTTGCTTAAGATATGCTCAGATGACAAGGTCCATAGAAAATGTTAAAATCTTTGTAGAAATCACTGAGGTGCCATATGCAAGTAAATCGAAGGTCTTTTCTTTTCTCAGTTTTGATACCACTGTATGTCAGTTCAATGGTGCATAAAAACCTTAAGTATGGATGAGCCTAAATCTTGAATTGTGAATGTCATGCAATTTTCCAATTTTGTTTGAATATCTTCCACCAATGGTGCTACAGTGCAGGCTATAAATATCTTTCAAACAGTTGTTGTGATTTCCATATTGGTCACTATATGCATTTGGAAAGTGCTCAAGCATTGGTGGTATAGTGGTGAGCATAGCTGCCTTCCAAGCAGTTGACCCGGGTTCGATTCCCGGCCAATGCATCCTTTTCCTTATGTGCTGTTTTCGCACTTATAGTTGTTGCTTAAGATATGCTCAGATGACAAGGTCCATAGAAAATGTTAAAATCTTTGTAGAAATCACTGAGGTGCCATATGCAAGTAAATCGAAGGTCTTTTCTTTTCTCAGTTTTGATACCACTGTATGTCAGTTCAATGGTGCATAAAAACCTTAAGTATGGATGAGCCTAAATCTTGAATTGTGAATGTCATGCAATTTGCCAATTTTGTTTGAATATCTACCACCAATGGTGCTACAGCGCAGGCTATAAAAATCTTTCAAACAGTTGTTGTGATTTCCATATTGGCCACTATATGCATTTGAAAAGAGCTCAAGCATTGGTGGTATAGTGGTGAGCATAGCTGCCTTCCAAGCAGTTAACCCGGGTTCGATTTCCGGCCAATGCATCCTTTTCCTTATGTGCTGTTTTCGCACTTATAGTTGTTGCTTAAGATATGCTCAGATGACAAGGTCCATAGAAAATGTTAAAATCTTTGTAGAAATCACTGAGGTGCCATATGCAAGTAAATCGAAGGTCTTTTCTTTTCTCAGTTTTGATACCACTGTATGTCAGTTCAATGGTGCATAAAAACCTTAAGTATGGATGAGCCTAAATCTTGAATTGTGAATGTCATGCAATTTGCCAATTTTGTTTGAATATCTACCACCAATGGTGCTACAGCGCAGGCTATAAAAATCTTTCAAACAGTTGTTGTGATTTCCATATTGGCCACTATATGCATTTGAAAAGTGCTCAAGCATTGGTGGTATAGTGGTGAGCATAGCTGCCTTCCAAGCAGTTGACCCGGGTTCGATTCCCGGCCAATGCATCCTTTTCCTTATGTGCTGTTTTCGCACTTATAGTTGTTGCTTAAGATATGCTCAGATGACAAGGTCCATAGAAAATGTTAAAATCTTTGTAGAAATCATGATTCCTTCTTAGCAGATGACTTTTGATTCCACCACTGCTTGATTAAAGATTTGTAAATACATTTTACAAAGTTCACTGAGGTGCCATATGCAAGTAAATCGAAGGTCTTTTCTTTTCTCAGTTTTGATACCACTGTATGTCAGTTCAATGGTGCATAAAAACCTTAAGTATGGATGAGCCTAAATCTTAAATTGTGAATGTCATGCAATTTGCCAATTTTGTTTGAATATCTACCACCAATGGTGCTACAGCGCAGGCTATAAAAATCTTTCAAACAGTTGTTGTGATTTCCATATTGGCCACTATATGCATTTGAAAAGAGCTCAAGCATTGGTGGTATAGTGGTGAGCATAGCTGCCTTCCAAGCAGTTAACCCGGGTTCGATTCCCGGCCAATGCATCCTTTTCCTTATGTGCTGTTTTCGCACTTATAGTTGTTGCTTAAGATATGCTCAGATGACAAGGTCCATAGAAAATGTTAAAATCTTTGTAGAAATCACTGAGGTGCCATATGCAAGTAAATCGAAGGTCTTTTCTTTTCTCAGTTTTGATACCACTGTATGTCAGTTCAATGGTGCATAAAAACCTTAAGTATGGATGAGCCTAAATCTTGAATTGTGAATGTCATGCAATTTGCCAATTTTGTTTGAATATCTACCACCAATGGTGCTACAGCGCAGGCTATAAAAATCTTTCAAACAGTTGTTGTGATTTCCATATTGGCCACTATATGCATTTGAAAAGTGCTCAAGCATTGGTGGTATAGTGGTGAGCATAGCTGCCTTCCAAGCAGTTGACCCGGGTTCGATTCCTGGCCAATGCATCCTTTTCCTTATGTGCTGTTTTCGCACTTATAGTTGTTGCTTAAGATATGCTCAGATGACAAGGTCCATAGAAAATGTTAAAATCTTTGTAGAAATCATGATTCCTTCTTAGCAGGTGACTTTTGATTCCACCACTGCTTGATTAAAGGTTTGTAAATACATTTTACAAAGTTCACTGAGGTGCCATATGCAAGTAAATCGAAGGTCTTTTCTTTTCTCAGTTTTGATACCACTGTATATCAGTTCAATGGTGCATAAAAACCTTAAGTATGGATGAGCCTAAATCTTGAATTGTGAATGTCATGCAATTTTCCAATTTTGTTTGAATATCTTCCACCAATGGTGCTACAGCGCAGGCTATAAATATCTTTCAAACAGTTGTTGTGATTTCCATATTGACCACTATATGCATTTGAAAAGTGCTCAAGCATTGGTGGTATAGTGGTGAGCATAGCTGCTTTTCAAGAAATTGACCCGGGTTTGATTCCCGGCCAATGCATTATTTTCCTTATGTGCTGTTTTCACACTTAAAGTTGTTGCTTAAGATATGCTCAGATGACAAGGTCCATAGAAAATGTTAAAATCTTTTTAGAAATCATGATTCCTTCTTAGCAGATGACTTTTGATTCCACCACTGCTTGATTAAAGATTTGTAAATACATTTTACAAAGTTCACTGAGGTGCCATATGCAAGTACATCAAAGGTCTTTTCTTTTCTCAGTTTTGATACCACTGTATATCAGTTCAATGGTGCATAAAAACCTTAAGTATGGATGAGCCTAAATTTTGAATTGTGAATGTCATGCAATTTGCCAATTTTGTTTGAATATCTTCCACGAATGCTGCTACAGCGCAGGCTATAAATATCTTTCAAACAGTTGTTGTGATTTCCATATTGGCCACTATATGCATTTGAAGAGAGCTCAAGCATTGGTGGTATAGTGGTGAGCATAGCTGCCTACCAAGCAGTTGACTCGGGTTCTATTCCCGGCCAATGCATTGTTTTCCTTATGTGCTGTTTTCGCACTTATAGTTGTTGCTTAAGATATGCTCAGATGACAAGGTCCATAGAAAATGTTAAAATCTTTGTAGAAATCATGATTCCTTCTTAGCAGATGCCTTTTTATTCCACCACTGCCTAATTAAAGATTTGTAAATACATTTTACAAAGTTCACTGAGGTGCCATATGCAAGTAAATCGAAGGTCTTTTCTTTTCTCAGTTTTGATACCACTGTATATCAGTTCAATGGTGCATAAAAACCTTAAGTATGGATGAGCCTAAATCTTGAATTGTGAATGTCATGCAATTTTCCAATTTTGTTTGAATATCTTCCACCAATGGTGCTACAGCGCAGGCTATAAATATCTTTCAAACAGTTGTTGTGATTTCCATATTGACCACTATATGTATTTGAAAAGTGCTCAAGCATTGGTGGTATAGTGGTGAGCATAGCTGCCTTCCAAGCAGTTGACCCGGGTTCAATTCCCGGCCAATGCATTCTTTTCCTTATGTGCTGTTTTCACACTTATAGTTATTGCTTAAGATATGCTCAGATGACAAGGTCCATAGAAAATGTTAAAATCTTTGTAGAAATCATGATTCCTTCTTAGCAGATGACTTTTGATTCCACCACTGCCTGATTAAAGATTTGTAAATACATTTTACACAGTTCACTGAGGTGCCATATACAAGTAAATTGAAGGTCTTTTCTTTTCTTAGTTTTGATACCACTGTATGTCAGTTCAATAGTGCATAAAAACCTTAAGTATGGATGAGCCTAAATCTTGAATTGTGAATGTCATGCAATTTGCCAATTTTATTTGAATATCTTCCACCAATGGTGCTACAGCGCAGGCTATAAATATCTTTCAAACAGTTGTTGTGATTTCCATATTGGCCACTATATGCAATAGAAACGAGCTCAAGCATTAGTGGTATAGTGGTGAGCATAGCTGCCTTCCAAGCAGTTGACCCGGGTTCGATTCCCGGCCAATGCATCCTTTTCCTTATGTGCTGTTTTCGCACTTATAGTTGTTGCTTAAGATATGCTCAGATGACAAGGTCCATAGAAAATGTTAAAATCTTTGTAGAAATCATGATTCCTTCTTAGCAGATGACTTTTGATTCCACCACTGCCTGATTAAAGATTTGTAAATACATTTTACAAAGTTCACTGAGGTGCCATATGCAAGTAAATCGAAGGTCTTTTCTTTTCTCAGTTTTGATACCACTGTATGTCAGTTCAATGGTGCATAAAAACCTTTAGTATGGATGAGCCTAAATCTTGAATTGTAAATGTCATGCAATTTGCCAATTTTGTTTGAATATCTTCCACCAATGGTGCTACAGCGCAGGCTATAAATATCTTTCAAACAGTTGTTGTGATTTCCATATTGGCCACTATATGCAATCGAAAAGAGCTCAAGCATTGGTGGTATAGTGGTGAGCAAAGCGGTCTTCCAAGCAGTTGACCCGGGTACGATTCCCGGCCAATGCATCCTTTTCCTTATGTGCTGTTTTCGCACTTATAGTTGTTGCTTAAGATATGCTCAGATGACAAGGTCCATAGAAAATGTTAAAATCTTTGTAGAAATCATGATTCCTTCTTAGCAGATGACTTTTGATTCCACCACTGCCTGATTAAAGATTTGTAAATACATTTTACAAAGTTCACTGAGGTGCCATATGCAAGTAAATCAAAGGTCTTTTCTTTTCTCAGTTTTGATACCACTGTATATCAGTTCAATGGTGCATAAAAACCTTAAGTATGGATGAGCCTAAATCTTGAATTGTGAATGTCATGCAATTTGCCAATTTTGTTTGAATATCTACCACCAATGGTGCTACAGCGCAGGATATAAAAATCTTTCAAACAGTTGTTGTGATTTCCATATTGGCCACTATATGCATGTGAAAAGTGCTCAAGCATTGGTGGTATAGTGGTGAGCATAGCTGCCTTCCAAGCAGTTGACCCGGGTTCGATTCCCGGCCAATGCATCCTTTTCCTTATGTGCTGTTTTCGCACTTATAGTTGTTGCTTAAGATATGCTCAGATGACAAGGTCCATAGAAAATGTTAAAATTTTTGTAGAAATCATGATTCCTTCTTAGCAGATGACTTTTGATTCCACCACTGCTTGATTAAAGATTTGTAAAAACATTTTACAAAGTTCACTGAGGTGCCATATGCAAGTAAATCAAAGGTATTTTCTTTTCTCAGTTTTGATACCACTGTATATCAGTTCAATGGAGCATAAAAACCTTAAGTATGGATGAGCCTAAATCTTGAATTGTGAATGTCATGCAATTTTCCAATTTTGTTTGAATATCTTCCACCAATGGTGCTACAGCGCAGGCTATAAATATCTTTCAAACAGTTTTTGTGATTTCCATATTGGCCACTATATGCATTTGAAGAGAGCTCAAGCATTGGTGGTATAGTGGTGAGCATAGCTGCCTTCCAAGCAGTTAACCCGGGTTCGATTCCCGGCCAATGCATCCTTTTCCTTATGTGCTGTTTTCGCACTTATAGTTGTTGCTTAAGATATGCTCAGATGACAAGGTCCATAGAAAATGTTAAAATCTTTGTAGAAATCATGATTCCTTCTTAGCAGATGACTTTTGATTCCACCACTGCTTGATTAAAGATTTGTAAATACATTTTACAAAGTTCACTGAGGTGCCATATGCAAGTTAATCGAAGGTCTTTTCTATTCTCAGTTTTGATACCGCTGTATATCAGTACAATGGTGCATAAAAACCTTAAGTATGGATGAGCTTAAATCATGAATTGTGAATGTCATGCAATTTGCCAATTTTGTTTGAAAATCTTCCACAAATGGTGCTACAGCACAGGCTATAAATATCTTTCAAACAGTTGTTGTGATTTCCATATTAGCCACTATATGCATTTGAAACGCACTCAAGCATTGGTGGTATAGTGGTGAGCATATCTGCCTTCCAAGCAGTTGACCCGGGTTTGATTGCCGGCCAATGCATCATTTTCCTAATGTGCTATTTTGGAACTTATAGTTGTTGCTTAAGATATGCTCAGATGACAAGGTCCATAAAAAATGTTAAAAGCTTTGTAGAAATCATGATTCCTTCTTAGCAGATGACTTTTGATTCCACCACTGCCTGATTAAAGATTTGTAAACACTTTTTTACAAAGTTCACTGAGGTGCCATATGCAAGTGCATCAAAGGTCTTTTCTTTTCTCAGTTTTGATACCACTGTATATCAGTTCAATGGTGCATAAAAACCTTAAGTATGAATGAGCCTAAATCTTGAATTGTGAATGTCATGCAATTTGCCAATTTTGTTTGAATATCTTCCACCAATGGTGCTACAGCGCAGGCTATAAATATCTTTCAAACAGGTTTTGTGGTTTCCATATTAGCCACTATATGCATTTGAAAAGTACTCAAGCATTTAATGTTATAGTGGTGAGCATAGCTGCCTTCCAAGCAGTTGACTCGGGTTTCATTCCTGGCCAATGCATCATTTTCCTTATGTGCTGTTTTCGCACTTATATTTGTTGCTTAAGATATGCTCAGATGACAAGTTCCATAAAAAATGTTAAAAGCTTTGTAGAAATCATGATTCCTTCTTAGCAGATGACTTTTGATTCCACCACTGCCTGATTAAAGATTTGTAAACACATTTTACAAAGTTCACAGAGGTGCCATACGCAAGTACATCAAAGGTCTTTTCTTTTCTCAGTTTTGATACCACTGTATCTCAGTTCAATGGTACATAAAAACATTAAGAATGAATGAGCCTAAATCTTGAATTGTGAATGTCATGCAATTTGCCAATTTTGTTTGAATATCTTCCACCAATGGTGCTACAACGCAGGCTATATATGCAGTGAAAAAACGCTCAAGCATTGGTGGTATAGTGGTGAGCATAGCTGCCTTCCAAGCAGTTGACTCAGGTTCGATTCCCGGCCATTGCATCCTCTTCCTTATGTGCTGTTTTCACACTTATAGTTGTTGCTTAAGATATGCTCAGATGACAAGGTCCACAGAAAATGTTAAAATCTTTGTAGAAATCATGATTACTTCTTAGCAGATGACTTTAATTCTACCACTGCCTGATTAAAGATATGTAAATACATTTTACAAAGTTCACTGAGGTGCCATATGCAAGTAAATCGAAGGTCTTTTCTATTCTCAGTTTTTATGCCACTGTTAATCAGTTCAATGGTGCATAAAAACCTTAAGTATGGATGAGCCTAATTCTTGAATTGTGAATGTCATGCAATTTTCCAATTTTGTTTGAATATCTTCCACGAATGGTGCTACAGCGCAGGCTATAAATATCTTTCAAACAGTTGTTGTGATTTCCATATTGGCCACTATATGCATTTGAAAAGTGCTCAAGCATTGGTGGTATAGTGGTGAGCATAGCTGCCTTCCAAGCAGATGACCCGGGTTCGATTCCCGGACAATGCATCCTTTTCCTTATGTGCTGTTTTCGCACTTATAGTTGTTGCTTAAGATATGCTCAGATGACAAGGTCCATAGAAAATGTTAAAATCTTTGTAGAAATCATGATTCCTTCTTAGCAGATGACTTTTGATTCCACCATTGCCTGATTAAAGATTTGTAAATACATTTTACAAAGTTCACTGAGGTGCCATATGCAAGTAAATCGAAGGTCTTTTCTTTTCTCAGTTTTGATACCACTGTATATCAGTTCAATGGTGCATAAAAACCTTAAGTATGGATGAGCCTAAATCTTGAATTGTGAATGTCATGCAATTTGCCAATTTTGTTTGAATATCTTCCACCAATGGTGCTACAGCGCAGGCTATAAATATCTTTCAAACAGTTGTTGTGATTTCCATATTGGCCACTATATGCATTGGAAAAGCGCTCAAGCATTGGTGGTATAGTGGTGAGCATAGCTGCCTTCCAAGCAGTTGACCCGGGTCCGATTCCCGGCCAATGCATTCTTTTCCTTATGTGCTGTTTTCACACTTATAGTTATTGCTTAAGATATGCTCAGATGACAAGGTCCATAGAAAATGTTAAAATCCTTGTAGAAATCATGATTCCTTCTTAGCAGATGACTTTTGATTCCACCACTGCTTGTTTTAAGATTTGTGAATACATTTTACAAAGTTCACTGAGGTGCCATATGCAAGTACATCAAAGGTCTTTTCTTTTCTCAGTTTTGATACCACTGTATATCAGTTCTATGGTGCATAAAAACCTTAAGTATGGATGAGCCTAAATCTTGAATTGTGAATGTCATGCAATTTTCCAATTTTGTTTGAATATCTTCCACCAATGGTGCTACAGCGCAGGCTATAAATATCTTTTCAAACAGTTGTTGTGATTTCCATATTGGTCACTATATGCATTTGGAAAGTGCTCAAGCATTGGTGGTATAGTGGTGAGCATAGCTGCCTTCCAAGCAGTTAACCCGGGTTCGATTCCCGGCCAATGCATCCTTTTCCTTATGTGCTGTTTTCGCACTTATAGTTGTTGCTTAAGATATGCTCAGATGACAAGGTCCATAGAAAATGTTAAAATCTTTGTAGAAATCATGATTCCTTCTTAGCAGATGACTTTTGATTCCACCACTGCCTGATTAAAGATTTGTAAATACATTTTACAAAGTTCACTGAGGTGCCATATGCAAGTAAATCGAAGGTCTTTTCTTTTCTCAGTTTTGATACCACTGTATGTAAGTTCATTGGTGCATAAAAACCTTAAGTATGGATGAGCCAAAATCTTGAATTGTGAATGTCATGCAATTTGCCAATTTTGTTTGAATATCTTCCACCAATGGTGCTACAGCGCAGGCTATAAATATCTTTCAAACAGTTGTTGTGATTTCCATATTGGCCACTATATGCATCCGAAAAGAGCTCAAGCATTGGTGGTATAGTGGTGAGCATAGCTGCCTTCCAAGCTGTTGACCCGGGTTCGATTCCCGGCCAATGCATCCTTTTCCTTATGTGCTGTTTTCGCACTTATAGTTGTTGCTTAAGATATGCTCAGATGACAAGGTCCATAGAAAATGTTAAAATCTTTGTAGAAATCATGATTCCTTCTTAGCAGATGACTTTTTATTCCACCACTGCCTGATTAAAGATTTGTAAATACATTTTACAAAGTTCACTGAGGTGCCATATGCAAGTAAATCGAAGGTCTTTTCTTTTCTCAGTTTTGATACCACTGTATGTCAGTTCAATGGTGCATAAAAACCTTAAGTATGGATGAGCCTAAATCTTGAATTGTGAATGTCATGCAATTTGCCAATTTTGTTTGAATATCTTCCACCAATGGTGCTACAGCGCAGGCTATAAATATCTTTCAAACAGTTGTTGTGATTTCCATATTGGCCACTATATGCATTCGAAAATAGCTCAAGCATTGGTGGTATAGTGGTGAGCATAGCTGCCTTCCAAGCAGTTGACCCGGGTTCGATTCCCGGCCAATGCATCCTTTTCCTTATGTGCTGTTTTCGCACTTATAGTTGTTGCTTAAGATATGCTCAGATGACAAGGTCCATAGAAAATGTTAAAATCTTTGTAGAAATCATGATTCCTTCTTAGCAGATGACTTTTGATTCCACCACTGCCTGATTAAAGATTTGTAAATACATTTTACACAGTTCACTGAGGTGCCATATACAAGTAAATCGAAGGTCTTTTCTTTTCTTAGTTTTGATACCACTGTATGTCAGTTCAATAGTGCATAAAAACCTTAAGTATGGATGAGCCTAAATCTTGAATTGTGAATGTCATGCAATTTGCCAATTTTGTTTGAATATCTTCCACCAATGGTGCTACAGCGCAGGCTATAAATATCTTTCAAACAGTTGTTGTGATTTCCATATTGGCCACTATATGCAATAGAAACGAGCTCAAGCATTAGTGGTATAGTGGTGAGCATAGCTGCCTTCCAAGCAGTTGACCCGGGTTCGATTCCCGGCCAATGCATCCTTTTCCTTATGTGCTGTTTTCGCACTTATAGTTGTTGCCTAAGATATGCTCAGATGACAAGGTCCATAGAAAATGTTAAAATCTTTGTAGAAATCATGATTCCTTCTTAGCAGATGACTTTTGATTCCACCACTGCCTGATTAAAGATTTGTAAATTCATTTTACAAAGTTCACTGAGATGCCATATGCAAGTAAATCGAAGGTCTTTTCTTTTCTCAGTTTTGATACCACTGTATGTCAGTTCAATGGTGCATAAAAACCTTTAGTATGGATGAGCCTAAATCTTGAATTGTAAATGTCATGCAATTTGCCAATTTTGTTTGAATATCTTCCACCAATGGTGCTACAGCGCAGGCTATAAATATCTTTCAAACAGTTGTTGTGATTTCCATATTGGCCACTATATGCAATCGAAAAGAGCTCAAGCATTGGTGGTATAGTGGTGAGCAAAGCGGTCTTCCAAGCAGTTCACCCGGGTACGATTCCCGGCCAATGCATCCTTTTCCTTATGTGCTGTTTTCGCACTTATAGTTGTTGCTTAAGATATGCTCAGATGACAAGGTCCATAGAAAATGTTAAAATCTTTGTAGAAATCATGATTCCTTCTTAGCAGATGACTTTTGATTCCACCACTGCCTGATTAAAGATTTGTAAATACATTTTACAAAGTTCACTGAGGTGCCATATGCAAGTAAATCAAAGGTCTTTTCTTTTCTCAGTTTTGATACCACTGTATATCAGTTCAATGGTGCATAAAAACCTTACGTATGGATGAGCCTAAATCTTGAATTGTGAATGTCATGCAATTTGCCAATTTTGTTTGAATATCTTCCACCAATGGTGCTACAGCGCAGGATATAAAAATCTTTCAAACAGTTGTTGTGATTTCCATATTGGCCACTATATGCATTTGAAAAGTGCTCAAGCATTGGTGGTATAGTGGTGAGCATAGCTGCCTTCCAAGCAATTGACCCGGGTTCGATTCCCGGCCAATGCATCCTTTTCCTTATGTGCTGTTTTCGCACTTATAGTTGTTGCTTAAGATATGCTCAGATGACAAGGTACATAGAAAATGTTAAAATCTTTGTAGAAATCATGATTCCTTCTTAGCAGATGACTTTTGATTCCACCACTGCTTGATTAAAGATTTGTAAATACATTTTACAAAGTTCACTGAGGTGCCATATGCAAGTAAATCGAAGGTCTTTTCTTTTCTCAGTTTTGATACCACTGTATATCAGTTCAATGGTGCATAAAAACCTTAAGTATGGATGAGCCTAAATCTTGAATTGTGAATGTCATGCAATTTTCCAATTTTGTTTGAATATCTTCCACCAATGGTGCTACAGCGCAGGCTATAAATATCTTTCAAACAGTTGAGTGCTCAAGCATTGGTGGTATAGTGGTGAGCATAGCTGCTTTTCAAGCAATTGACCCGGGTTTGATTCCCGGCCAATGCATTCTTTTCCTTATGTGCTGTTTTCACACTTAAAGTTGTTGCTTAAGATATGCTCAGATGACAAGGTCCATAGAAAATGTTAAAATCTTTTTAGAAATCATGATTCCTTCTTAGCAGATGACTTTTGATTCCACCACTGCTTGATTAAAGATTTGTAAATACATTTTACAAAGTTCACTGAGGTGCCATATGCAAGTACATCAAAGGTCTTTTCTTTTCTCAGTTTTGATACCACTGTATATCAGTTCAATGGTGCATAAAAACCTTAAGTATGGATGAGCCTAAATTTTGAATTGTGAATGTCATGCAATTTGCCAATTTTGTTTGAATATCTTCCACGAATGCTGCTACAGCGCAGGCTATAAATATCTTTCAAACAGTTGTTGTGATTTCCATATTGGCCACTATATGCATTTGAAGAGAGCTCAAGCATTGGTGGTATAGTGGTGAGCATAGCTGCCTACCAAGCAGTTGACTCGGGTTCTATTCCCGGCCAATGCATCGTTTTCCTTATGTGCTGTTTTCGCACTTATAGTTGTTGCTTAAGATATGCTCAGATGACAAGGTCCATAGAAAATGTTAAAATCTTTGTAGAAATCATGATTCCTTCTTAGCAGATGCCTTTTTATTCCACCACTGCCTAATTAAAGATTTGTAAATACATTTTACAAAGTTCACTGAGGTGCCATATGCAAGTAAATCGAAGGTCTTTTCTTTTCTCAGTTTTGATACCACTGTATATCAGTTCAATGGTGCATAAAAACCTTAAGTATGGATGAGCCTAAATCTTGAATTGTGAATGTCATGCAATTTTCCAATTTTGTTTGAATATCTTCCACCAATGGTGCTACAGCGCAGGCTATAAATATCTTTCAAACAGTTGTTGTGATTTCCATATTGACCACCATATGCATTTGACAAGTGCTCAAGCATTGGTGGTATAGTGGTGAGCATAGCTGCCTTCCAAGCAGTTGACCCGGGTTCAATTCCCGGCCAATGCATTCTTTTCCTTATGTGCTGTTTTCACACTTATAGTTATTGCTTAAGATATGCTCAGATGACAAGGTCCATAGAAAATGTTAAAATCCTTGTAGAAATCATGATTCCTTCTTAGCAGATGACTTTTGATTCCACCACTGCTTGATTAAAGATTTGTGAATACATTTTACAAAGTTCACTGAGGTGCCATATGCAAGTACATCAAAGGTCTTTTCTTTTCTCAGTTTTGATACCACTGTATATCAGTTCTATGGTGCATAAAAACCTTAAGTATGGATGAGCCTAAATCTTGAATTGTGAATGTCATGCAATTTTCCAATTTTGTTTGAATATCTTCCACCAATGGTGCTACAGCGCAGGCTATAAATATCTTTCAAACAGTTGTTGTGATTTCCATATTGGTCACTATATGCATTTGGAAAGTGCTCAAGCATTGGTGGTATAGTGTGGAGCATAGCTGCCTTCCAAGCAGTTGATCCGGGTTCGATTCCCGGCCAATGCATCCTTTTCCTTATGTGCTGTTGTCGCACTTATAGTTGTTGCTTAAGATATGCTCAGATGACAAGGTCCATAGAAAATGTTAAAATCTTTGTAGAAATCACTGAGGTGCCATATGCAAGTAAATCGAAGGTTTTTTCTTTTCTCAGTTTTGATACCACTGTATGTCAGTTCAATGGTGCATAAAAACCTTAAGTATGGATGAGCCTAAATCTTGAATTGTGAATGTCATGCAATTTGCCAATTTTGTTTGAATATCTACCACCAATGGTGCTACAGCGCAGGCTATAAAAATCTTTCAAACAGTTGTTGTGATTTCCATATTGGCCACTATATGCATTTGAAAAGTGCTCAAGCATTGGTGGTATAGTGGTGAGCATAGCTGCCTTTCAAGCAGTTGACCGGGTTCGATTCCCGGCCAATGCATCCTTTTCCTTATGTGCTGTTTTCGCACTTATAGTTGTTGCTTAAGATATGCTCAGATGACAAGGTCCATAGAAAATGTTAAAATCTTTGTAGAAATCATGATTCCTTCTTAGCAGATGACTTTTGATTCCACCACTGCTTGATTAAAGATTTGTAAATACATTTTATAAAGTTCACTGAGGTGCCATATGCAAGTAAATCGAAGGTCTTTTCTTTTCTCAGTTTTGATACCACTGTATATCAGTTCAATGGTGCATAAAAACCTTAAGTATGGATGAGCCTAAATCTTGAATTGTGAATGTCATGCAATTTTCCAATTTTGTTTGAATATCTTCCACCAATGGTGCTACAGCGCAGGCTATAAATATCTTTCAAACAGTTGTTGTGATTTCCATATTGACCACTATATGCATTTGAAAAGTGCTCAAGCATTGGTGGTATAGTGGTGAGCATAGCTGCTTTTCAAGCAATTGACCCGGGTTTGATTCCCGGCCAATGCATTCTTTTCCTTATGT
This sequence comes from Pseudophryne corroboree, assembly GCF_028390025.1. Classification (NCBI taxonomy): domain Eukaryota; kingdom Metazoa; phylum Chordata; class Amphibia; order Anura; family Myobatrachidae; genus Pseudophryne; species Pseudophryne corroboree. The sequence continues at coordinate 63,868 of NW_026968771.1, forward strand.
GCTGTTTTCACACTTAAAGTTGTTGCTTAAGATATGCTCAGATGACAAGGTCCATAGAAAATGTTAAAATCTTTTTAGAAATCATGATTCCTTCTTAGCAGATGACTTTTGATTCCACCACTGCTTGATTAAAGATTTGTAAATACATTTTACAAAGTTCACTGAGGTGCCATATGCAAGTACATCAAAGGTCTTTTCTTTTCTCAGTTTTGATACCACTGTATATCAGTTCAATGGTGCATAAAAACCTTAAGTATGGATGAGCCTAAATTTTGAATTGTGAATGTCATGCAATTTGCCTATTTTGTTTGAATATCTTCCACGAATGCTGCTACAGCGCAGGCTATAAATATCTTTCAAACAGTTGTTGTGATTTCCATATTGGCCACTATATGCATTTGAAGAGAGCTCAAGCATTGGTGGTATAGTGGTGAGCATAGCTGCCTACCAAGCAGTTGACTCGGGTTCTATTCCCAGCCAATGCATCGTTTTCCTTATGTGCTGTTTTCGCACTTATAGTTGTTGCTTAAGATATGCTCAGATGACAAGGTCCATAGAAAATGTTAAAATCTTTGTAGAAATCATGATTCCTTCTTAGCAGATGCCTTTTTATTCCACCACTGCCTAATTAAAGATTTGTAAATACATTTTACAAAGTTCACTGAGGTGCCATATGCAAGTAAATCGAAGGTCTTTTCTTTTCTCAGTTTTGATACCACTGTATATCAGTTCAATGGTGCATAAAAACCTTAAGTATGGATGAGCCTAAATCTTGAATTGTGAATGTCATGCAATTTTCCAATTTTGTTTGAATATCTTCCACCAATGGTGCTACAGCGCAGGCTATAAATATCTTTCAAACAGTTGTTGTGATTTCCATATTGACCACTATATGCATTTGAAAAGTGCTCAAGCATTGGTGGTATAGTGGTGAGCATAGCTGCCTTCCAAGCAGTTGACCCGGGTTCAATTCCCGGCCAATGCATTCTTTTCCTTATGTGCTGTTTTCACACTTATAGTTATTGCTTAAGATATGCTCAGATGAAAAGGTCCATAGAAAATGTTAAAATCTTTGTAGAAATCATGATTCCTTCTTAGCAGATGACTTTTGATTCCACCACTGCCTGATTAAAGATTTGTAAATACATTTTACAAAGTTCACTGAGGTGCCATATGCAAGTAAATCGAAGGTCTTTTCTTTTCTCAGTTTTGATACCACTGTATGTCAGTTCAATGGTGCATAAAAACCTTTAGTATGGATGAGCCTAAATCTTGAATTGTAAATGTCATGCAATTTGCCAATTTTGTTTGAATATCTTCCACCAATGGTGCTACAGCGCAGGCTATAAATATCTTTCAAACAGTTGTTGTGATTTCCATATTGGCCACTATATGCAATCGAAAAGAGCTCAAGCATTGGTGGTATAGTGGTGAGCAAAGCGGTCTTCCAAGCAGTTGATCCGGGTACGATTCCCGGCCAATGCATCCTTTTCCTTATGTGCTGTTTTCGCACTTATAGTTGTTGCTTAAGATATGCTCAGATGACAAGGTCCATAGAAAATGTTAAAATCTTTGTAGAAATCATGATTCCTTCTTAGCAGATGACTTTTGATTCCACCACTGCCTGATTAAAGATTTGTAAATACATTTTACAAAGTTCACTGAGGTGCCATATGCAAGTAAATCAAAGGTCTTTTCTTTTCTCAGTTTTGATACCACTGTATATCAGTTCAATGGTGCATAAAAACCTTAAGTATGGATGAGCCTAAATCTTGAATTGTGAATGTCATGCAATTTGCCAATTTTGTTTGAATATCTTCCACCAATGGTGCTACAGCGCAGGCTATAAATATCTTTCAAACAGTTGTTGTGATTTCCATATTGGCCACTATATGCATTCGAAAAGAGCTCAAGCATTGGTGGTATAGTGGTGAGCATAGCTGCCTTCCAAGCAGTTGACCCGGGTTCGATTCCCGGCCAATGCATTCTTTTCCTTATGTGCTGTTTTCGCACTTATAGTTGTTGCTTAAGATATGCTCAGATGACAAGGTCCATAGAAAATGTTAAAATCTTTGTAGAAATCATGATTCTTTCTTAGCAGATGACTTTTGATTCCACCACTGCATGATTAAACATTTGTAAACACATTTTACAAAGTTCACTGAGGTGCCATATGCAAGTACATCAAAGGTCTTTTCTTTTCTCAGTTTTGATACCACTGTATATCAGTTCAATGGTGCATAAAAACCTTACGTATGGATGAGCTTAAATCTTGAATTGTGAATGTCATGCAATTTGCCAATTTTGTTTGAATATCTACCACCAATGGCGCTACAGCGCAGGATATAAAAATCTTTCAAACAGTTGTTGTGATTTCCATATTGGCCACTATATGCATTTGAAAAGTGCTCAAGCATTGGTGGTATAGTGGTGAGCATAGCTGCCTACCAAGCAGTTGACCCGGGTTCGATTCCTGGCCAATGCATCCTTTTCCTTATGTGCTGTTTTCGCACTTATAGTTGTTGCTTAAGATATGCTCAGATGACAAGGTCCATAGAAAATGTTAAAATCTTTGTAGAAATCATGATTCCTTCTTAGCAGATGACTTTTGATTCCACCACTGCCTGATTAAAGATTTGTAAATACATTTTACAAAGTTCACTGAGGTGCCATATGCAAGTAAATCGAAGGTCTTTTCTTTTCTCAGTTTTGATACCACTGTATGTCAGTTCAATGGTGCATAAAAACCTTTAGTATGGATGAGCCTAAATCTTGAATTGTAAATGTCATGCAATTTGCCAATTTTGTTTGAATATCTTCCACCAATGGTGCTACAGCGCAGGCTATAAATATCTTTCAAACAGTTGTTGTGATTTCCATATTGGCCACTATATGCAATCGAAAAGAGCTCAAGCATTGGTGGTATAGTGGTGAGCAAAGCGGTCTTCCAAGCAGTTGATCCGGGTACGATTCCCGGCCAATGCATCCTTTTCCTTATGTGCTGTTTTCGCACTTATAGTTGTTGCTTAAGATATGCTCAGATGACAAGGTCCATAGAAAATGTTAAAATCTTTGTAGAAATCATGATTCCTTCTTAGCAGATGACTTTTGATTCCACCACTGCCTGATTAAAGATTTGTAAATACATTTTACAAAGTTCACTGAGGTGCCATATGCAAGTAAATCAAAGGTCTTTTCTTTTCTCAGTTTTGATACCACTGTATATCAGTTCAATGGTGCATAAAAACCTTAAGTATGGATGAGCCTAAATCTTGAATTGTGAATGTCATGCAATTTGCCAATTTTGTTTGAATATCTTCCACCAATGGTGCTACAGCGCAGGCTATAAATATCTTTCAAACAGTTGTTGTGATTTCCATATTGGCCACTATATGCATTGGAAAAGAGCTCAAGTATTGGTGGTATAGTGGTGAGCATAGCTGCCTTCCAAGCAGTTGACCTGGGTTCGATTCCTGGCCAATGCATCCTTTTCCTTATGTGCTGTTTTCGCACTTATAGTTGTTGCTTAAGATATGCTCAGATGACAAGGTCCATAGAAAATGTTAAAATCTTTGTAGAAATCATGATTCCTTCTTAGCAGATGACTTTTGATTCCACCACTGCTTGATTAAAGATTTGTAAATACATTTTACAAAGTTCACTGAGGTGACATATGCAAGTACATCAAAGGTCTTTTCTTTTCTCAGTTTTGATACCACTGTATATCAGTTCAATGTTGCATAAAAACCTTAAGTATGGATGAGCCTAAATCTTGAATTGTGAATGTCATGCAATTTGCCAATTTTGTTTGAATATCTTCCACGAATACTGCTACAGCGCAGGCTATAAATATCTTTCAAACAGTTGTTGTGATTTCCATATTGGCCACTATATGCATTCGAAAAGAGCTCAAGCATTGGTGGTATAGTGGTGAGCATAGCTGCCTTCCAAGCATTTGACCCGGGTTCGATTCCCGGCCAATGCATCCTTTTCCTTATGTGCTGTTTTCGCACTTATAGTTGTTGCTTAAGAAATCATGATTCCTTCTTAGCAGATGACTTTTGATTCCACCACTGCCTGATTAAAGATTTGTAAATACATTTTACAAAGTTCACTGAGGTGCCATATGCAAGTAAATCAAAGGTCTTTTCTTTTCTCAGTTTTGATACCACTGTATATCAGTTCAATGGTGCATAAAAACCTTAAGTATGGATGAGCCTAAATCTTGAATTGTGAATATCATGCAATTTGCCAATTTTGTTTGAATATCTTCCACCAATGGTGCTACAGCGCAGGCTATAAATATCTTTCAAACAGTTGTTGTGATTTCCATATTGGCCACTATATGCATTCGAAAAGAGCTCAAGCATTGGTGCTATAGTGGTGAGCATAGCTGCCTTCCAAGCAGTTGACCCGGGTTCGATTCCCGGCCAATGCATCCTTTTCCTTATGTGCTGTTTTCGCACTTATAGTTGTTGCTTAAGATATGCTCAGATGACAAGGTCCATAGAAAATGTTAAAATCTTTGTAGAAATCATGATTCCTTCTTAGCAGATGACTTTTGATTCCACCACTGCCTGATTAAAGATTTGTAAATACATTTTACAAAGTTCACTGAGGTGCCATATGCAAGTAAATCGAAGGTCTTTTCTTTTCTCAGTTTTGATACCACTGTATGTCAGTTCAATGGTGCATAAAAACCTTTAGTATGGATGAGCCTAAATCTTGAATTGTAAATGTCATGCAATTTGCCAATTTTGTTTGAATATCTTCCACCAATGGTGCTACAGCGCAGGCTATAAATATCTTTCAAACAGTTGTTGTGATTTCCATATTGGCCACTATATGCAATCGAAAAGAGCTCAAGCATTGGTGGTATAGTGGTGAGCAAAGCGGTCTTCCAAGCAGTTGATCCGGGTACGATTCCCGGCCAATGCATCCTTTTCCTTATGTGCTGTTTTCGCACTTATAGTTGTTGCTTAAGATATGCTCAGATGACAAGGTCCATAGAAAATGTTAAAATCTTTGTAGAAATCATGATTCCTTCTTAGCAGATGACTTTTGATTCCACCACTGCCTGATTAAAGATTTGTAAATACATTTTACAAAGTTCACTGAGGTGCCATATGCAAGTAAATCAAAGGTCTTTTCTTTTCTCAGTTTTGATACCACTGTATATCAGTTCAATGGTGCATAAAAACCTTAAGTATGGATGAGCCTAAATCTTGAATTGTGAATGTCATGCAATTTGCCAATTTTGTTTGAATATCTTCCACCAATGGTGCTACAGCGCAGGCTATAAATATCTTTCAAACAGTTGTTGTGATTTCCATATTGGCCACTATATGCATTGGAAAAGAGCTCAAGTATTGGTGGTATAGTGGTGAGCATAGCTGCCTTCCAAGCAGTTGACCTGGGTTCGATTCCTGGCCAATGCATCCTTTTCCTTATGTGCTGTTTTCGCACTTATAGTTGTTGCTTAAGATATGCTCAGATGACAAGGTCCATAGAAAATGTTAAAATCTTTGTAGAAATCATGATTCCTTCTTAGCAGATGACTTTTGATTCCACCACTGCTTGATTAAAGATTTGTAAATACATTTTACAAAGTTCACTGAGGTGACATATGCAAGTACATCAAAGGTCTTTTCTTTTCTCAGTTTTGATACCACCTTATATCAGTTCAATGTTGCATAAAAACCTTAAGTATGGATGAGCCTAAATCTTGAATTGTGAATGTCATGCAATTTGCCAATTTTGTTTGAATATCTTCCACGAATACTGCTACAGCGCAGGCTATAAATATCTTTCAAACAGTTGTTGTGATTTCCATATTGGCCACTATATGCATTCGAAAAGAGCTCAAGCATTGGTGGTATAGTGGTGAGCATAGCTGCCTTCCAAGCATTTGACCCGGGTTCGATTCCCGGCCAATGCATCCTTTTCCTTATGTGCTGTTTTCGCACTTATAGTTGTTGCTTAAGAAATCATGATTCCTTCTTAGCAGATGACTTTTGATTCCACCACTGCCTGATTAAAGATTTGTAAATACATTTTACAAAGTTCACTGAGGTGCCATATGCAAGTAAATCAAAGGTCTTTTCTTTTCTCAGTTTTGATACCACTGTATATCAGTTCAATGGTGCATAAAAACCTTAAGTATGGATGAGCCTAAATCTTGAATTGTGAATATCATGCAATTTGCCAATTTTGTTTGAATATCTTCCACCAATGGTGCTACAGCGCAGGCTATAAATATCTTTCAAACAGTTGTTGTGATTTCCATATTGGCCACTATATGCATTCGAAAAGAGCTCAAGCATTGGTGGTATAGTGGTGAGCATAGCTGCCTTCCAAGCAGTTGACCCGGGTTCGATTCCCGGCCAATGCATTCTTTTCCTTATGTGCTGTTTTCGCACTTATAGTTGTTGCTTAAGATATGCTCAGATGACAAGGTCCATAGAAAATGTTAAAATCTTTGTAGAAATCATGATTCCTTCTTAGCAGATGCCTTTTGATTCCACCACTGCCTAATTAAAGATTTGTAAATACATTTTACAAAGTTCACTGAGGTGCCATATGCAAGTAAATCGAAGGTCTTTTCTTTTCTCAGTTTTGATACCACTGTATGTCAGTTCAATGGTGCATAAAAACCTTATGTATGGATGAGCCTAAATCTTGAATTGTGAATGTCATGCAATTTGCCAATTTTGTTTGAATATCTACCACCAATGGTGCTACAGCGCAGGCTATAAAAATCTTTCAAACAGTTGTTGTGATTTCCATATTGGCCACTATATGCATTTGAAAAGTGCTCAAGCATTGGTGGTATAGTGGTGAGCATAGCTGCCTTCCAAGCAGTTGACCCGGGTTCGATTCCCGGCCAATGCATCCTTTTCTTTATGTGCTGTTTTCGCACTTATAGTTGTTGCTTAAGATATGCTCAGATGACAAGGTCCATAGAAAATGTTAAAATCTTTGTAGAAATCATGATTCTTTCTTAGCAGATGACTTTTGATTCCACCACTGCTTGATTAAAGATTTGTAAACACATTTTACAAAGTTCACTGAGGTGACATATGCAAGTACATCAAAGGTCTTTTCTTTTCTCAGTTTTGATACCACTGTATATC